>NC_054497.1:4760000-5060000 GCF_017639515.1 Carcharodon carcharias | reverse complement strand
GCTGAATAAACAAGAACTCTGTCCAGTTACACAGTGTAATCCTTACCCTGCTGAATAAACAGGAACTCTACAGTTGCACAGAGTAATCCTTACTCTGCTGAATAAACAGGAACTCTACAGTGACACAGAGTAATACTTACCCTGCTGAATAAACAGGAACTCTGTACAGTTATACAGAGGAATCCTTACCATGCTGAATAAACAGAAACTCTACAGTGACACAGAGTAATACTTACCCTACTGAATAAACAGGAACTCTGTACAGTTACACAGAGTAATCCTTGCCCTGCTGTATAAACAGGAACTCAATCCAGTTACACAGAGTAATCCTTACCCGGCTGAATGAACAGGGACTCTACAATTACACAGAGTAATCCTTACCCTGCTGAATAAACAGAACTCTACTGTTACACAGAGTAATCTTTATCGGGCTGAATTAGCAGGAACTCTGTACAGTTACACAGAGAAATCTTTATACTGCTGAATAAACAGGAACTCTGTACAGTTATATAGAGTAATCCTTATCGGGCTGAATAAACAGGAACTCTGCACAGTTATACAGTGTAATCCTTATCGTGCTGAATAAACAGGAGCTCTGTCCAGGTACAGAGTAATCCTTCCCCTGCTGAATAAACGGGAACTCTATACAGTTACACAGAGTAATCCTTCCCCTGCTGAATAAACAGGAACTTTGTACAGTTACACAGAGTAATCCTTACCCTGCTGAATGAACAGGAACTCTACAGTTACACAGAGTAATCCTTACCCTGCTGAATAAACAGGAACTCTGTCCAGTTACACAGAGTAATCCTTACCCTGATGAATAAACAGGAACTCTGTCCAGTTACACAGAGTAATCCTTACCTTGCTGAATAAACAGGAACTCTGTACAGTTACACAGAGTAATCCTTATCTTGCTGAATAAACAGGAACTCTGTACAGTTATACAGAATAATGCTTACCCTGCTGAATAAACAGCAACTCTAGAGTTGCGCAGAGTAATACTTACCCTGCTGAATTTACAGGAACTCTGTCCAGTTACACCGTGTAATCATTACCCTGCTGAATAAACAGCAACTCTAGAGTTGCGCAGAGTAATACTTACCCTGCTGAATATACTGGAACTGTGTACAGTTACACAGAGTAATCCTTACCCTGCTGAATAAACGGGAACTCTGTACAGTTACACAGTGTAATTCTTACCCTGCTGAATAAACAGGAACTCTGTCCAGTTACATAGTGTAATCATTACCTTGCTGAATAAACAGGAACTCTAGAGTTGCGCAGAGTAATACTTACCCTGCTGAATATACAGGAACTCTGTACAGTTACACAGAGTAATCCTTACCTTGCTGAATAAACAGGAACTCTGTACAGTTACACAGAGTAATCCTTACCCTGCTGAATAAACAGGAACTCTGTACAGTTACACAGAGTAATCCTTATCTTGCTGAATAAACAGGAACTCTGTACAGTTATACAGAGTAATGCTTACCCTGCTGAATAATCAGCAACTCTAGAGTTGCGCAGAGTAATACTTACCCTGCTGAATTTACAGGAACTCTGTCCAGTTACACCGTGTAATCATTACCCTGCTGAATAAACAGCAACTCTAGAGTTGCGCAGAGTAATACTTACCCTGCTGAATATACTGGAACTGTGTACAGTTACACAGAGTAATCCTTACCCTGCTGAATAAACGGGAACTCTGTACAGTTACACAGTGTAATTCTTACCCTGCTGAATAAACAGGAACTCTGTCCAGTTACATAGTGTAATCATTACCTTGCTGAATAAACAGGAACTCTAGAGTTGCGCAGAGTAATACTTACCCTGCTGAATATACAGGAACTCTGTACAGTTACACAGAGTAATCCTTACCTTGCTGAATAAACAGGAACTCTGTACAGTTACACAGAGTAATCCTTACCCTGCTGAATAAACAGGAACTCTGTACAGTTACACATAGCAATCCTTACCTTGCTGAATAACAGGAACTCAATCCAGTTACACAGAGTAATCTTTACCCGGCTGAATGAACAGAATTCTACTGTTACACACAGTATTCTTTACCGGGCTGAATAAACAAGAACTCTGTACAGTTATACAGAAGAATCCTTACCCTGCTGAATATACAGGAGCTCCGTACAGTTACAAAGAGTAATCCTTACCTTGCCGAATAAACACAAACTCTGTCCAGTTACACAGTGTAATCCTTACCCTGCTGAATAAACAGGAACTCTGTCCAGTTACATAGAGTAATCCTTAATTTGCTGAATAAACAGGAACTCTGTACAGTTACAAAGAGTAAACCTTACCTTGTTCAATTAACACGAACTCGATCCGGTTATACAGAGTATTGCTTACCCTGCTGAATGAACAGGAACTCTACAGGTACACAGAGTAATGCTTACCCTGCTGAATAAACAGGAACTCGTTCCTGTTACACAGAGTAATCCTTACCCTGCTGAATAAACAAGAACTCTGTCCAGTTACACAGTGTAATCCTTACCCTGCTGAATAAACAGGAACTCTACAGTTGCACAGAGTAATCCTTACTCTGCTGAATAAACAGGAACTCTACAGTGACACAGAGTAATACTTACCCTGCTGAATAAACAGGAACTCTGTACAGTTATACAGAGGAATCCTTACCATGCTGAATAAACAGAAACTCTACAGTGACACAGAGTAATACTTACCCTACTGAATAAACAGGAACTCTGTACAGTTACACAGAGTAATCCTTGCCCTGCTGTATAAACAGGAACTCAATCCAGTTACACAGAGTAATCCTTACCCGGCTGAATGAACAGGGACTCTACAATTACACAGAGTAATCCTTACCCTGCTGAATAAACAGAACTCTACTGTTACACAGAGTAATCTTTATCGGGCTGAATTAGCAGGAACTCTGTACAGTTACACAGAGAAATCTTTATACTGCTGAATAAACAGGAACTCTGTACAGTTATATAGAGTAATCCTTATCGGGCTGAATAAACAGGAACTCTGCACAGTTATACAGTGTAATCCTTATCGTGCTGAATAAACAGGAGCTCTGTCCAGGTACAGAGTAATCCTTCCCCTGCTGAATAAACGGGAACTCTATACAGTTACACAGAGTAATCCTTCCCCTGCTGAATAAACAGGAACTTTGTACAGTTACACAGAGTAATCCTTACCCTGCTGAATGAACAGGAACTCTACAGTTACACAGAGTAATCCTTACCCTGCTGAATAAACAGGAACTCTGTCCAGTTACACAGAGTAATCCTTACCCTGATGAATAAACAGGAACTCTGTCCAGTTACACAGAGTAATCCTTACCTTGCTGAATAAACAGGAACTCTGTACAGTTACACAGAGTAATCCTTATCTTGCTGAATAAACAGGAACTCTGTACAGTTATACAGAGTAATGCTTACCCTGCTGAATAAACAGCAACTCTAGAGTTGCGCAGAGTAATACTTACCCTGCTGAATTTACAGGAACTCTGTCCAGTTACACCGTGTAATCATTACCCTGCTGAATAAACAGCAACTCTAGAGTTGCGCAGAGTAATACTTACCCTGCTGAATATACTGGAACTGTGTACAGTTACACAGAGTAATCCTTACCCTGCTGAATAAACGGGAACTCTGTACAGTTACACAGTGTAATTCTTACCCTGCTGAATAAACAGGAACTCTGTCCAGTTACATAGTGTAATCATTACCTTGCTGAATAAACAGGAACTCTAGAGTTGCGCAGAGTAATACTTACCCTGCTGAATATACAGGAACTCTGTACAGTTACACAGAGTAATCCTTACCTTGCTGAATAAACAGGAACTCTGTACAGTTACACAGAGTAATCCTTACCCTGCTGAATAAACAGGAACTCTGTACAGTTACACATAGCAATCCTTACCTTGCTGAATAACAGGAACTCAATCCAGTTACACAGAGTAATCTTTACCCGGCTGAATGAACAGAATTCTACTGTTACACACAGTATTCTTTACCGGGCTGAATAAACAAGAACTCTGTACAGTTATACAGAAGAATCCTTACCCTGCTGAATATACAGGAGCTCCGTACAGTTACAAAGAGTAATCCTTACCTTGCCGAATAAACAGGAACTCTACAGTTGCACAGAGTAATCCTTACCCTGCTGAATAAACAGGAACTCTACAGTGACACAGAGTAATACTTACCCTGCTGAATAAACAGGAACTCTGTACAGTTATACAGAGGAATCCTTACCATGCTGAATAAACAGAAACTCTACAGTGACACAGAGTAATACTTACCCTACTGAATAAACAGGAACTCTGTCCAGTTACACAGTGTAATCCTTACCCTGCTGAATAAACAGGAACTCTGTCCAGTTACATAGAGTAATCCTTAATTTGCTGAATAAACAGGAACTCTGTACAGTTACAAAGAGTAAACCTTACCTTGTTCAATTAACACGAACTCGATCCGGTTATACAGAGTATTGCTTACACTGCTGAATGAACAGGAACTCTACAGGTACACAGAGTAATGCTTACCCTGCTGAATAAACAGGAACTCGTTCCTGTTACACAGAGTAATCCTTACCCTGCTGAATAAACAAGAACTCTGTCCAGTTACACAGTGTAATCCTTACCCTGCTGAATAAACAGGAACTCTACAGTTGCACAGAGTAATCCTTACCCTGCTGAATAAACAGGAACTCTACAGTGACACAGAGTAATACTTACCCTGCTGAATAAACAGGAACTCTGTACAGTTATACAGAGGAATCCTTACCATGCTGAATAAACAGAAACTCTACAGTGACACAGAGTAATACTTACCCTACTGAATAAACAGGAACTCTGTACAGTTACACAGAGTAATCCTTGCCCTGCTGTATAAACAGGAACTCAATCCAGTTACACAGAGTAATCCTTACCCGGCTGAATGAACAGGGACTCTACAATTACACAGAGTAATCCTTACCCTGCTGAATAAACAGAACTCTACTGTTACACAGAGTAATCTTTATCGGGCTGAATTAGCAGGAACTCTGTACAGTTACACAGAGAAATCTTTATACTGCTGAATAAACAGGAACTCTGTACAGTTATATAGAGTAATCCTTATCGGGCTGAATAAACAGGAACTCTGCACAGTTATACAGTGTAATCCTTATCGTGCTGAATAAACAGGAGCTCTGTCCAGGTACAGAATAATCCTTCCCCTGCTGAATAAACGGGAACTCTATACAGTTACACAGAGTAATCCTTCCCCTGCTGAATAAACAGGAACTTTGTACAGTTACACAGAGTAATCCTTACCCTGCTGAATGAACAGGAACTCTACAGTTACACAGAGTAATCCTTACCCTGCTGAATGAACAGGAACTCCACAGTTACACAGAGTAATCCTTACTCTGCTGAATATACAGGAACTCGTTCCTGTTACACAGAGTAATGCTTACCCTGCTGAATAAACAGGAACTCGTTCCTGTTACACAGAGTAATCCTTACCCTGCTGTAGAAACACAAACTCTGTACAGTTACACAGAGCAATCCTTACCTTGCTGTACAAACAGTAACTCAATCCAGTTACACAGAGTAATCTTTACCCAACTGAATGATCAGAATTCTACTGTTACACACAGTATTCTTTACCGAGCTGAATAAACAAGAACTCTGTACAGTTATACAGAGGAATCCTTACCCTGCTGAATAAACAGGAACTCTGTCCAGTTACACAGAGTAATCCTTACCCTGCTGAATAAACAGGAACTCTGTCCAGTTGCACAGAGTAATCCTTACCCTGCTTAAATAAACAGGAAACCTGTACAGTTACACAGAGTAATCCTTAATCTGCTGAATAAAGAGAACTCTACAGTTACACATAGCCATCCTTACCTTGCTGTATAAATAGGAACACAATCCAGTTACACAGAGTAATCCTTACCCGGCTGAATGAACAGGAACTCTACAGTTACACAGAGTAATCCTTACCCTGCTGAATAAACAGGAACTCTACTGTTACACAGAGTAATTTTTATCGGGCTGTATAAACAGGAACTATGTACACACACAGAGAAATCTTTATACTGCTGAATAAACAGGAACTCTGTACAGTTATACAGGGTAATCCTTATCGTGCTGAATAAACAGGAGCTCTGTCCAGGTACAGAGTAATTCTTCCCCTGCTGAATAAATGGGAACTATATACAGTTACAAAGAGTAACCCTTACCCTGCTGAATAAACAGGAACTCTGTCCAGTTACACAGAGGAATCTTTATCCTGCTGAATAAAAAGGGAACTCGATCCAGTTACACAGAGTAATCCTTACCCTGCTGAATGAACAGGAACTCTACAGTTACACAGAGTAATGCTTACCCTGCTGAATAAACAGGGAATCGTTCCTGTTACACAGAGTAATCCTTACCCTGCTGTAGAAACACAAACTCTGTACAGTTACACAGAGTAATCCTTAACCTGATGAATAAACAGGAACTTTGTACAGTTACACAGAGTAATCCTTACCTTGCTGAATAAACAGGAACTCTGTAAAGTTACACAAAGTAATCCTTACCCTGCTGTACAAACAGAACTCTACAGTGACACAGAGTAATACACTCCTGCTGAATAAACAGGAACTCTGTACAGTTATACAGAGGAATCCTTACCATGCTGAATAAACAGGAACTCTGTCCAGTTACACAGAGTAATCCTTACCCTGCTGTAGAAACACAAACTCTGTACAGTTACACAGAGTAATCCTTAACCTGATGAATAAACAGGAACTTTGTACAGTTACACAGAGTAATCCTTACCTTGCTGAATAAACAGGAACTCTGTAAAGTTACACAAAGCAATCCTTACCCTGCTGTACAAACAGAACTCTACAGTGACACAGAGTAATACATTCCTGCCGAATAAACAGGAACTCTGTACAGTTATACAGAGGAATCCTTACCATGCTGAATAAACAGGAACTCTGTCCAGTTACACAGAGTAATCCTTACCCTGCTGAATAAACAGGAACTCTGTCCAGTTACACAGAGTAATCCTTACCCTGATGAATAAACAGGAACTCTGTCCAGTTACACAGAGTAATCCTTACCTTGCTGAATAAACAGGAACTCTGTACAGTTACACAGAGTAATCCTTACCTTGCTGAATAAACAGGAACTCTGTACAGTTATACAGAGTAATGCTTACCCTGCTGAATAAACAGCAACTCTAGAGTTGCGCAGAGTAATACTTACCCTGCTGAATTTACAGGAACTCTGTCCAGTTACACAGTGTAATCATTACCCTGCTGAATAAACAGCAACTCTAGAGTTGCACAGAGTAATCCTTACCCTGCTGAATAAACAAGAACTCTGTCCAGTTACACAGTGTAATCCTTACCCTGCTGAATAAACAGGAACTCTACAGTGACACAGAGTAATACTTACCCTGCTGAATAAACAGGAACTCTGTACAGTTATACAGAGGAATCCTTACCATGCTGAATAAACAGAAACTCTACAGTGACACAGAGTAATACTTACCCTACTGAATAAACAGGAACTCTGTACAGTTACACAGAGTAATCCTTGCCCTGCTGTATAAACAGGAACTCAATCCAGTTACACAGAGTAATCCTTACCCGGCTGAATGAACAGGGACTCTACAATTACACAGAGTAATCCTTACCCTGCTGAATAAACAGAACTCTACTGTTACACAGAGTAATCTTTATCGGGCTGAATTAGCAGGAACTCTGTACAGTTACACAGAGAAATCTTTATACTGCTGAATAAACAGGAACTCTGTACAGTTATATAGAGTAATCCTTATCGGGCTGAATAAACAGGAACTCTGCACAGTTATACAGTGTAATCCTTATCGTGCTGAATAAACAGGAGCTCTGTCCAGGTACAGAATAATCCTTCCCCTGCTGAATAAACGGGAACTCTATACAGTTACACAGAGTAATCCTTCCCCTGCTGAATAAACAGGAACTTTGTACAGTTACACAGAGTAATCCTTACCCTGCTGAATGAACAGGAACTCTACAGTTACACAGAGTAATCCTTACCCTGCTGAATGAACAGGAACTCCACAGTTACACAGAGTAATCCTTACTCTGCTGAATATACAGGAACTCGTTCCTGTTACACAGAGTAATGCTTACCCTGCTGAATAAACAGGAACTCGTTCCTGTTACACAGAGTAATCCTTACCCTGCTGTAGAAACACAAACTCTGTACAGTTACACAGAGCAATCCTTACCTTGCTGTACAAACAGTAACTCAATCCAGTTACACAGAGTAATCTTTACCCAACTGAATGATCAGAATTCTACTGTTACACACAGTATTCTTTACCGAGCTGAATAAACAAGAACTCTGTACAGTTATACAGAGGAATCCTTACCCTGCTGAATAAACAGGAACTCTGTCCAGTTACACAGAGTAATCCTTACCCTGCTGAATAAACAGGAACTCTGTCCAGTTGCACAGAGTAATCCTTACCCTGCTTAAATAAACAGGAAACCTGTACAGTTACACAGAGTAATCCTTAATCTGCTGAATAAAGAGAACTCTACAGTTACACATAGCCATCCTTACCTTGCTGTATAAATAGGAACACAATCCAGTTACACAGAGTAATCCTTACCCGGCTGAATGAACAGGAACTCTACAGTTACACAGAGTAATCCTTACCCTGCTGAATAAACAGGAACTCTACTGTTACACAGAGTAATTTTTATCGGGCTGTATAAACAGGAACTATGTACACACACAGAGAAATCTTTATACTGCTGAATAAACAGGAACTCTGTACAGTTATACAGGGTAATCCTTATCGTGCTGAATAAACAGGAGCTCTGTCCAGGTACAGAGTAATTCTTCCCCTGCTGAATAAATGGGAACTATATACAGTTACAAAGAGTAACCCTTACCCTGCTGAATAAACAGGAACTCTGTCCAGTTACACAGAGGAATCTTTATCCTGCTGAATAAAAAGGGAACTCGATCCAGTTACACAGAGTAATCCTTACCCTGCTGAATGAACAGGAACTCTACAGTTACACAGAGTAATGCTTACCCTGCTGAATAAACAGGGAATCGTTCCTGTTACACAGAGTAATCCTTACCCTGCTGTAGAAACACAAACTCTGTACAGTTACACAGAGTAATCCTTAACCTGATGAATAAACAGGAACTTTGTACAGTTACACAGAGTAATCCTTACCTTGCTGAATAAACAGGAACTCTGTAAAGTTACACAAAGTAATCCTTACCCTGCTGTACAAACAGAACTCTACAGTGACACAGAGTAATACACTCCTGCTGAATAAACAGGAACTCTGTACAGTTATACAGAGGAATCCTTACCATGCTGAATAAACAGGAACTCTGTCCAGTTACACAGAGTAATCCTTACCCTGCTGTAGAAACACAAACTCTGTACAGTTACACAGAGTAATCCTTAACCTGATGAATAAACAGGAACTTTGTACAGTTACACAGAGTAATCCTTACCTTGCTGAATAAACAGGAACTCTGTAAAGTTACACAAAGCAATCCTTACCCTGCTGTACAAACAGAACTCTACAGTGACACAGAGTAATACATTCCTGCCGAATAAACAGGAACTCTGTACAGTTATACAGAGGAATCCTTACCATGCTGAATAAACAGGAACTCTGTCCAGTTACACAGAGTAATCCTTACCCTGCTGAATAAACAGGAACTCTGTCCAGTTACACAGAGTAATCCTTACCCTGATGAATAAACAGGAACTCTGTCCAGTTACACAGAGTAATCCTTACCTTGCTGAATAAACAGGAACTCTGTACAGTTACACAGAGTAATCCTTACCTTGCTGAATAAACAGGAACTCTGTACAGTTATACAGAGTAATGCTTACCCTGCTGAATAAACAGCAACTCTAGAGTTGCGCAGAGTAATACTTACCCTGCTGAATTTACAGGAACTCTGTCCAGTTACACAGTGTAATCATTACCCTGCTGAATAAACAGCAACTCTAGAGTTGCACAGAGTAATCCTTACCCTGCTGAATAAACAAGAACTCTGTCCAGTTACACAGTGTAATCCTTACCCTGCTGAATAAACAGGAACTCTACAGTGACACAGAGTAATACTTACCCTGCTGAATAAACAGGAACTCTGTACAGTTATACAGAGGAATCCTTACCATGCTGAATAAACAGAAACTCTACAGTGACACAGAGTAATACTTACCCTACTGAATAAACAGGAACTCTGTACAGTTACACAGAGTAATCCTTGCCCTGCTGTATAAACAGGAACTCAATCCAGTTACACAGAGTAATCCTTACCCGGCTGAATGAACAGGGACTCTACAATTACACAGAGTAATCCTTACCCTGCTGAATAAACAGAACTCTACTGTTACACAGAGTAATCTTTATCGGGCTGAATTAGCAGGAACTCTGTACAGTTACACAGAGAAATCTTTATACTGCTGAATAAACAGGAACTCTGTACAGTTGTATAGAGTAATCCTCATCAGGCTGAATAAACAGGAACTCTGCACAGTTATACAGTGTAATCCTTATCGTGCTGAATAAACAGGAGCTCTGTCCAGGTACAGAGTATTCCTTCCCCTGCTGAATAAACGGGAACTCTATACAGTTACACAGAGTAATCCTTCCCCTGCTGAATAAACAGGAACTTTGTACAGTTATACAGAGTAATCCTTACCCTGCTGAATGAACAGGAACTCCACAGTTACACAGAGTAATCCTTACTCTGCTGAATATACAGGAACTCGTTCCTGTTACACAGAGTAATGCTTACCCTGCTGAATAAACAGGAACTCTGTACAGTTACACAGAGTAATCCTTACCTTGCTGAATAAACAGGAACTCTGTACAGTTACACAGAGTAATCCTTATCTTGCTGAATAAACAGGAACTCTGTACAGTTATACAGAGTAATGCTTACCCTGCTGAATAATCAGCAACTCTAGAGTTGCGCAGAGTAATACTTACCCTGCTGAATTTACAGGAACTCTGTCCAGTTACACAGTGTAATCATTACCCTGCTGAATAAACAGCAACTCTAGAGTTGCGCAGAGTAATACTTACCCTGCTGAATATACTGGAACTGTGTACAGTTACACAGAGTAATCCTTACCCTGCTGAATAAACGGGAACTCTGTACAGTTACACAGTGTAATTCATACCCTGCTGAATAAACAGGAACTCTGTCCAGTTACATAGTGTAATCATTACCTTGCTGAATAAACAGGAACTCTAGAGTTGCGCAGAGTAATACTTACCCTGCTGAATATACAGGAACTCTGTACAGTTACACAGAGTAATCCTTATCTTGCTGAATAAACAGGAACTCTGTACAGTTATACAGAGTAATGCTTACCCTGCTGAATAATCAGCAACTCTAGAGTTGCGCAGAGTAATACTTACCCTGCTGAATAAACAGGAACTCTGTAAAGTTACACAAAGTAATCCTTACCCTGCTGAACAAACAGAACTCTACAGTTACACGTAGCAATCCTTACCTTGCTGTATAACAGTAACTCAATCCAGTTACACAGAGTAATCTTTACCCGGCTGAATGAACAGAATTCTACTGTTACACACAGTATTCTTTACCGGGCTGAATAAACAAGAACTCTGTACAGTTATACAGAGGAATCCTTACCCTGCTGAATATACAGGAGCTCTGTACAGTTACAAAGAGTAATCCTTACCTTGCCGAATAAACACGAACTCTGTCCAGTTACACAGAGTAATCCTTACCCTGCTGAATAAACAGGAACTCTGTCCAGTTACATAGATTAATCCTTAATTTGCTGAATAAACAGGAACTCTG
This sequence comes from Carcharodon carcharias, assembly GCF_017639515.1. Taxonomy (NCBI): domain Eukaryota; kingdom Metazoa; phylum Chordata; class Chondrichthyes; order Lamniformes; family Lamnidae; genus Carcharodon; species Carcharodon carcharias. The sequence goes on along the minus strand of NC_054497.1, from coordinate 5,048,152 downwards.
TACAGTTACAAAGAGTAAACCTTACCTTGTTCAATTAACATGAACTCGATCCGGTTATACAGAGTATTGCTTACCCTGCTGAATGAACAGGAACTCTACAGGTACACAGAGTAATGCTTACCCTGCTGAATAAACAGGAACTCGTTCCTGTTACACAGAGTAATCCTTACCCTGCTGAATAAACAAGAACTCTGTCCAGTTACACAGTGTAATCCTTACCCTGCTGAATAAACAGGAACTCTACAGTTGCACAGAGTAATCCTTACTCTGCTGAATAAACAGGAACTCTACAGTGACACAGAGTAATACTTACCCTGCTGAATAAACAGGAACTCTGTACAGTTATACAGAGGAATCCTTACCATGCTGAATAAACAGAAACTCTACAGTGACACAGAGTAATACTTACCCTACTGAATAAACAGGAACTCTGTACAGTTACACAGAGTAATCCTTGCCCTGCTGTATAAACAGGAACTCAATCCAGTTACACAGAGTAATCCTTACCCGGCTGAATGAACAGGGACTCTACAATTACACAGAGTAATCCTTACCCTGCTGAATAAACAGAACTCTACTGTTACACAGAGTAATCTTTATCGGGCTGAATTAGCAGGAACTCTGTACAGTTACACAGAGAAATCTTTATACTGCTGAATAAACAGGAACTCTGTACAGTTATATAGAGTAATCCTTATCGGGCTGAATAAACAGGAACTCTGCACAGTTATACAGTGTAATCCTTATCGTGCTGAATAAACAGGAGCTCTGTCCAGGTACAGAGTAATCCTTCCCCTGCTGAATAAACGGGAACTCTATACAGTTACACAGAGTAATCCTTCCCCTGCTGAATAAACAGGAACTTTGTACAGTTACACAGAGTAATCCTTACCCTGCTGAATGAACAGGAACTCTACAGTTACACAGAGTAATCCTTACCCTGCTGAATAAACAGGAACTCTGTCCAGTTACACAGAGTAATCCTTACCCTGATGAATAAACAGGAACTCTGTCCAGTTACACAGAGTAATCCTTACCTTGCTGAATAAACAGGAACTCTGTACAGTTACACAGAGTAATCCTTATCTTGCTGAATAAACAGGAACTCTGTACAGTTATACAGAGTAATGCTTACCCTGCTGAATAAACAGCAACTCTAGAGTTGCGCAGAGTAATACTTACCCTGCTGAATTTACAGGAACTCTGTCCAGTTACACCGTGTAATCATTACCCTGCTGAATAAACAGCAACTCTAGAGTTGCGCAGAGTAATACTTACCCTGCTGAATATACTGGAACTGTGTACAGTTACACAGAGTAATCCTTACCCTGCTGAATAAACGGGAACTCTGTACAGTTACACAGTGTAATTCTTACCCTGCTGAATAAACAGGAACTCTGTCCAGTTACATAGTGTAATCATTACCTTGCTGAATAAACAGGAACTCTAGAGTTGCGCAGAGTAATACTTACCCTGCTGAATATACAGGAACTCTGTACAGTTACACAGAGTAATCCTTACCTTGCTGAATAAACAGGAACTCTGTACAGTTACACAGAGTAATCCTTACCCTGCTGAATAAACAGGAACTCTGTACAGTTACACAGAGTAATCCTTATCTTGCTGAATAAACAGGAACTCTGTACAGTTATACAGAGTAATGCTTACCCTGCTGAATAAACAGCAACTCTAGAGTTGCGCAGAGTAATACTTACCCTGCTGAATTTACAGGAACTCTGTCCAGTTACACCGTGTAATCATTACCCTGCTGAATAAACAGCAACTCTAGAGTTGCGCAGAGTAATACTTACCCTGCTGAATATACTGGAACTGTGTACAGTTACACAGAGTAATCCTTACCCTGCTGAATAAACGGGAACTCTGTACAGTTACACAGTGTAATTCTTACCCTGCTGAATAAACAGGAACTCTGTCCAGTTACATAGTGTAATCATTACCTTGCTGAATAAACAGGAACTCTAGAGTTGCGCAGAGTAATACTTACCCTGCTGAATATACAGGAACTCTGTACAGTTACACAGAGTAATCCTTACCTTGCTGAATAAACAGGAACTCTGTACAGTTACACAGAGTAATCCTTACCCTGCTGAATAAACAGGAACTCTGTACAGTTACACATAGCAATCCTTACCTTGCTGAATAACAGGAACTCAATCCAGTTACACAGAGTAATCTTTACCCGGCTGAATGAACAGAATTCTACTGTTACACACAGTATTCTTTACCGGGCTGAATAAACAAGAACTCTGTACAGTTATACAGAAGAATCCTTACCCTGCTGAATATACAGGAGCTCCGTACAGTTACAAAGAGTAATCCTTACCTTGCCGAATAAACACAAACTCTGTCCAGTTACACAGTGTAATCCTTACCCTGCTGAATAAACAGGAACTCTGTCCAGTTACATAGAGTAATCCTTAATTTGCTGAATAAACAGGAACTCTGTACAGTTACAAAGAGTAAACCTTACCTTGTTCAATTAACACGAACTCGATCCGGTTATACAGAGTATTGCTTACACTGCTGAATGAACAGGAACTCTACAGGTACACAGAGTAATGCTTACCCTGCTGAATAAACAGGAACTCGTTCCTGTTACACAGAGTAATCCTTACCCTGCTGAATAAACAAGAACTCTGTCCAGTTACACAGTGTAATCCTTACCCTGCTGAATAAACAGGAACTCTACAGTTGCACAGAGTAATCCTTACCCTGCTGAATAAACAGGAACTCTACAGTGACACAGAGTAATACTTACCCTGCTGAATAAACAGGAACTCTGTACAGTTATACAGAGGAATCCTTACCATGCTGAATAAACAGAAACTCTACAGTGACACAGAGTAATACTTACCCTACTGAATAAACAGGAACTCTGTACAGTTACACAGAGTAATCCTTGCCCTGCTGTATAAACAGGAACTCAATCCAGTTACACAGAGTAATCCTTACCCGGCTGAATGAACAGGGACTCTACAATTACACAGAGTAATCCTTACCCTGCTGAATAAACAGAACTCTACTGTTACACAAAGTAATCTTTATCGGGCTGAATTAGCAGGAACTCTGTACAGTTACACAGAGAAATCTTTATACTGCTGAATAAACAGGAACTCTGTACAGTTATATAGAGTAATCCTTATCGGGCTGAATAAACAGGAACTCTGCACAGTTATACAGTGTAATCCTTATCGTGCTGAATAAACAGGAGCTCTGTCCAGGTACAGAATAATCCTTCCCCTGCTGAATAAACGGGAACTCTATACAGTTACACAGAGTAATCCTTCCCCTGCTGAATAAACAGGAACTTTGTACAGTTACACAGAGTAATCCTTACCCTGCTGAATGAACAGGAACTCTACAGTTACACAGAGTAATCCTTACCCTGCTGAATGAACAGGAACTCCACAGTTACACAGAGTAATCCTTACTCTGCTGAATATACAGGAACTCGTTCCTGTTACACAGAGTAATGCTTACCCTGCTGAATAAACAGGAACTCGTTCCTGTTACACAGAGTAATCCTTACCCTGCTGTAGAAACACAAACTCTGTACAGTTACACAGAGCAATCCTTACCTTGCTGTACAAACAGTAACTCAATCCAGTTACACAGAGTAATCTTTACCCAACTGAATGATCAGAATTCTACTGTTACACACAGTATTCTTTACCGAGCTGAATAAACAAGAACTCTGTACAGTTATACAGAGGAATCCTTACCCTGCTGAATAAACAGGAACTCTGTCCAGTTACACAGAGTAATCCTTACCCTGCTGAATAAACAGGAACTCTGTCCAGTTGCACAGAGTAATCCTTACCCTGCTTAAATAAACAGGAAACCTGTACAGTTACACAGAGTAATCCTTAATCTGCTGAATAAAGAGAACTCTACAGTTACACATAGCCATCCTTACCTTGCTGTATAAATAGGAACACAATCCAGTTACACAGAGTAATCCTTACCCGGCTGAATGAACAGGAACTCTACAGTTACACAGAGTAATCCTTACCCTGCTGAATAAACAGGAACTCTACTGTTACACAGAGTAATTTTTATCGGGCTGTATAAACAGGAACTATGTACACACACAGAGAAATCTTTATACTGCTGAATAAACAGGAACTCTGTACAGTTATACAGGGTAATCCTTATCGTGCTGAATAAACAGGAGCTCTGTCCAGGTACAGAGTAATTCTTCCCCTGCTGAATAAATGGGAACTATATACAGTTACAAAGAGTAACCCTTACCCTGCTGAATAAACAGGAACTCTGTCCAGTTACACAGAGGAATCTTTATCCTGCTGAATAAAAAGGGAACTCGATCCAGTTACACAGAGTAATCCTTACCCTGCTGAATGAACAGGAACTCTACAGTTACACAGAGTAATGCTTACCCTGCTGAATAAACAGGGAATCGTTCCTGTTACACAGAGTAATCCTTACCCTGCTGTAGAAACACAAACTCTGTACAGTTACACAGAGTAATCCTTAACCTGATGAATAAACAGGAACTTTGTACAGTTACACAGAGTAATCCTTACCTTGCTGAATAAACAGGAACTCTGTAAAGTTACACAAAGTAATCCTTACCCTGCTGTACAAACAGAACTCTACAGTGACACAGAGTAATACACTCCTGCTGAATAAACAGGAACTCTGTACAGTTATACAGAGGAATCCTTACCATGCTGAATAAACAGGAACTCTGTCCAGTTACACAGAGTAATCCTTACCCTGCTGTAGAAACACAAACTCTGTACAGTTACACAGAGTAATCCTTAACCTGATGAATAAACAGGAACTTTGTACAGTTACACAGAGTAATCCTTACCTTGCTGAATAAACAGGAACTCTGTAAAGTTACACAAAGCAATCCTTACCCTGCTGTACAAACAGAACTCTACAGTGACACAGAGTAATACATTCCTGCCGAATAAACAGGAACTCTGTACAGTTATACAGAGGAATCCTTACCATGCTGAATAAACAGGAACTCTGTCCAGTTACACAGAGTAATCCTTACCCTGCTGAATAAACAGGAACTCTGTCCAGTTACACAGAGTAATCCTTACCCTGATGAATAAACAGGAACTCTGTCCAGTTACACAGAGTAATCCTTACCTTGCTGAATAAACAGGAACTCTGTACAGTTACACAGAGTAATCCTTACCTTGCTGAATAAACAGGAACTCTGTACAGTTATACAGAGTAATGCTTACCCTGCTGAATAAACAGCAACTCTAGAGTTGCGCAGAGTAATACTTACCCTGCTGAATTTACAGGAACTCTGTCCAGTTACACAGTGTAATCATTACCCTGCTGAATAAACAGCAACTCTAGAGTTGCACAGAGTAATCCTTACCCTGCTGAATAAACAAGAACTCTGTCCAGTTACACAGTGTAATCCTTACCCTGCTGAATAAACAGGAACTCTACAGTGACACAGAGTAATACTTACCCTGCTGAATAAACAGGAACTCTGTACAGTTATACAGAGGAATCCTTACCATGCTGAATAAACAGGAACTCTGTCCAGTTACACAGAGTAATCCTTACCCTGCTGTAGAAACACAAACTCTGTACAGTTACACAGAGTAATCCTTAACCTGATGAATAAACAGGAACTTTGTACAGTTACACAGAGTAATCCTTACCCGGCTGAATGAACAGGGACTCTACAATTACACAGAGTAATCCTTACCCTGCTGAATAAACAGAACTCTACTGTTACACAGAGTAATCTTTATCGGGCTGAATTAGCAGGAACTCTGAACAGTTACACAGAGAAATCTTTATACTGCTGAATAAACAGGAACTCTGTACAGTTGTATAGAGTAATCCTCATCAGGCTGAATAAACAGGAACTCTGCACAGTTATACAGTGTAATCCTTATCGTGCTGAATAAACAGGAGCTCTGTCCAGGTACAGAGTATTCCTTCCCCTGCTGAATAAACGGGAACTCTATACAGTTACACAGAGTAATCCTTCCCCTGCTGAATAAACAGGAACTTTGTACAGTTATACAGAGTAATCCTTACCCTGCTGAATGAACAGGAACTCCACAGTTACACAGAGTAATCCTTACTCTGCTGAATATACAGGAACTCGTTCCTGTTACACAGAGTAATGCTTACCCTGCTGAATAAACAGGAACTCTGTACAGTTACACAGAGTAATCCTTACCTTGCTGAATAAACAGGAACTCTGTACAGTTACACAGAGTAATCCTTATCTTGCTGAATAAACAGGAACTCTGTACAGTTATACAGAGTAATGCTTACCCTGCTGAATAATCAGCAACTCTAGAGTTGCGCAGAGTAATACTTACCCTGCTGAATTTACAGGAACTCTGTCCAGTTACACAGTGTAATCATTACCCTGCTGAATAAACAGCAACTCTAGAGTTGCGCAGAGTAATACTTACCCTGCTGAATATACTGGAACTGTGTACAGTTACACAGAGTAATCCTTACCCTGCTGAATAAACGGGAACTCTGTACAGTTACACAGTGTAATTCATACCCTGCTGAATAAACAGGAACTCTGTCCAGTTACATAGTGTAATCATTACCTTGCTGAATAAACAGGAACTCTAGAGTTGCGCAGAGTAATACTTACCCTGCTGAATATACAGGAACTCTGTACAGTTACACAGAGTAATCCTTATCTTGCTGAATAAACAGGAACTCTGTACAGTTATACAGAGTAATGCTTACCCTGCTGAATAATCAGCAACTCTAGAGTTGCGCAGAGTAATACTTACCCTGCTGAATTTACAGGAACTCTGTCCAGTTACACAGTGTAATCATTACCCTGCTGAATAAACAGCAACTCTAGAGTTGCGCAGAGTAATACTTACCCTGCTGAATATACTGGAACTGTGTACAGTTACACAGAGTAATCCTTACCCTGCTGAATAAACGGGAACTCTGTACAGTTACACAGTGTAATTCTTACCCTGCTGAATAAACAGGAACTCTGTCCAGTTACATAGTGTAATCATTACCTTGCTGAATAAACAGGAACTCTAGAGTTGCGCAGAGTAATACTTACCCTGCTGAATATACAGGAACTCTGTACAGTTACACAGAGTAATCCTTACCTTGCTGAATAAACAGGAACTCTGTACAGTTACACAGAGTAATCCTTACCCTGCTGAATATACAGGAACTCTGTACAGTTACACAGAGTAATCCTTACCCTGCTGAATAAACAGGAACTCTGTAAAGTTACACAAAGTAATCCTTACCCTGCTGAACAAACAGAACTCTACAGTTACACATAGCAATCCTTACCTTGCTGTATAACAGTAACTCAATCCAGTTACACAGAGTAATCTTTACCCGGCTGAATGAACAGAATTCTACTGTTACACACAGTATTCTTTACCGGGCTGAATAAACAAGAACTCTGTACAGTTATACAGAGGAATCCTTACCCTGCTGAATATACAGGAGCTCTGTACAGTTACAAAGAGTAATCCTTACCTTGCCGAATAAACACGAACTCTGTCCAGTTACACAGAGTAATCCTTACCCTGCTGAATAAACAGGAACTCTGTCCAGTTACATAGAGTAATCCTTAATTTGCTGAATAAACAGGAACTCTGTACAGTTACAAAGAGTAAACCTTACCTTGTTCAATTAACATGAACTCGATCCGGTTATACAGAGTATTGCTTACCCTGCTGAATGAACAGGAACTCTACAGGTACACAGAGTAATGCTTACCCTGCTGAATAAACAGGAACTCGTTCCTGTTACACAGAGTAATCCTTACCCTGCTGAATAAACAAGAACTCTGTCCAGTTACACAGTGTAATCCTTACCCTGCTGAATAAACAGGAACTCTACAGTTGCACAGAGTAATCCTTACTCTGCTGAATAAACAGGAACTCTACAGTGACACAGAGTAATACTTACCCTGCTGAATAAACAGGAACTCTGTACAGTTATACAGAGGAATCCTTACCATGCTGAATAAACAGAAACTCTACAGTGACACAGAGTAATACTTACCCTACTGAATAAACAGGAACTCTGTACAGTTACACAGAGTAATCCTTGCCCTGCTGTATAAACAGGAACTCAATCCAGTTACACAGAGTAATCCTTACCCGGCTGAATGAACAGGGACTCTACAATTACACAGAGTAATCCTTACCCTGCTGAATAAACAGAACTCTACTGTTACACAGAGTAATCTTTATCGGGCTGAATTAGCAGGAACTCTGTACAGTTACACAGAGAAATCTTTATACTGCTGAATAAACAGGAACTCTGTACAGTTATATAGAGTAATCCTTATCGGGCTGAATAAACAGGAACTCTGCACAGTTATACAGTGTAATCCTTATCGTGCTGAATAAACAGGAGCTCTGTCCAGGTACAGAGTAATCCTTCCCCTGCTGAATAAACAGAACTCTACTGTTACACAGAGTAATCTTTATCGGGCTGAATTAGCAGGAACTCTGTACAGTTACACAGAGAAATCTTTATACTGCTGAATAAACAGGAACTCTGTACAGTTATATAGAGTAATCCTTATCGGGCTGAATAAACAGGAACTCTGCACAGTTATACAGTGTAATCCTTATCGTGCTGAATAAACAGGAGCTCTGTCCAGGTACAGAGTAATCCTTCCCCTGCTGAATAAACGGGAACTCTATACAGTTACACAGAGTAATCCTTCCCCTGCTGAATAAACAGGAACTTTGTACAGTTACACAGAGTAATCCTTACCCTGCTGAATAAACAAGAACTCTGTCCAGTTACACAGTGTAATCCTTACCCTGCTGAATAAACAGGAACTCTACAGTTGCACAGAGTAATCCTTACTCTGCTGAATAAACAGGAACTCTACAGTGACACAGAGTAATACTTACCCTGCTGAATAAACAGGAACTCTGTACAGTTATACAGAGGAATCCTTACCATGCTGAATAAACAGAAACTCTACAGTGACACAGAGTAATACTTACCCTACTGAATAAACAGGAACTCTGTACAGTTACACAGAGTAATCCTTGCCCTGCTGTATAAACAGGAACTCAATCCAGTTACACAGAGTAATCCTTACCCGGCTGAATGAACAGGGGACTCTACAATTACACAGAGTAATCCTTACCCTGCTGAATAAACAGAACTCTACTGTTACACAGAGTAATCTTTATCGGGCTGAATTAGCAGGAACTCTGTACAGTTACACAGAGAAATCTTTATACTGCTGAATAAACAGGAACTCTGTACAGTTATATAGAGTAATCCTTATCGGGCTGAATAAACAGGAACTCTGCACAGTTATACAGTGTAATCCTTATCGTGCTGAATAAACAGGAGCTCTGTCCAGGTACAGAGTAATCCTTCCCCTGCTGAATAAACAGAACTCTACTGTTACACAGAGTAATCTTTATCGGGCTGAATTAGCAGGAACTCTGTACAGTTACACAGAGAAATCTTTATACTGCTGAATAAACAGGAACTCTGTACAGTTATATAGAGTAATCCTTATCGGGCTGAATAAACAGGAACTCTGCACAGTTATACAGTGTAATCCTTATCGTGCTGAATAAACAGGAGCTCTGTCCAGGTACAGAGTAATCCTTCCCCTGCTGAATAAACGGGAACTCTATACAGTTACACAGAGTAATCCTTCCCCTGCTGAATAAACAGGAACTTTGTACAGTTACACAGAGTAATCCTTACCCTGCTGAATGAACAGGAACTCTACAGTTACACAGAGTAATCCTTACCCTGCTGAATAAACAGGAACTCTATCCAGTTACACAGAGTAATCCTTACCCTGATGAATAAACAGGAACTCTGTCCAGTTACACAGAGTAATCCTTACCTTGCTGAATAAACAGGAACTCTGTACAGTTACACAGAGTAATCCTTATCTTGCTGAATAAACAGGAACTCTGTACAGTTATACAGAGTAATGCTTACCCTGCTGAATAATCAGCAACTCTAGAGTTGCGCAGAGTAATACTTACCCTGCTGAATTTACAGGAACTCTGTCCAGTTACACAGTGTAATCATTACCCTGCTGAATAAACAGCAACTCTAGAGTTGCGCAGAGTAATACTTACCCTGCTGAATATACTGGAACTGTGTACAGTTACACAGAGTAATCCTTACCCTGCTGAATAAACGGGAACTCTGTACAGTTACACAGTGTAATTCATACCCTGCTGAATAAACAGGAACTCTGTCCAGTTACATAGTGTAATCATTACCTTGCTGAATAAACAGGAACTCTAGAGTTGCGCAGAGTAATACTTACCCTGCTGAATATACAGGAACTCTGTACAGTTACACAGAGTAATCCTTATCTTGCTGAATAAACAGGAACTCTGTACAGTTATACAGAGTAATGCTTACCCTGCTGAATAATCAGCAACTCTAGAGTTGCGCAGAGTAATACTTACCCTGCTGAATTTACAGGAACTCTGTCCAGTTACACAGTGTAATCATTACCCTGCTGAATAAACAGCAACTCTAGAGTTGCGCAGAGTAATACTTACCCTGCTGAATATACTGGAACTGTGTACAGTTACACAGAGTAATCCTTACCCTGCTGAATAAACGGGAACTCTGTACAGTTACACAGTGTAATTCTTACCCTGCTGAATAAACAGGAACTCTGTCCAGTTACATAGTGTAATCATTACCTTGCTGAATAAACAGGAACTCTAGAGTTGCGCAGAGTAATACTTACCCTGCTGAATATACAGGAACTCTGTACAGTTACACAGAGTAATCCTTACCTTGCTGAATAAACAGGAACTCTGTACAGTTACACAGAGTAATCCTTACCCTGCTGAATAAACAGGAACTCTGTACAGTTACACAGAGTAATCCTTACCCTGCTGAATAAACAGGAACTCTGTAAAGTTACACAAAGTAATCCTTACCCTGCTGAACAAACAGAACTCTACAGTTACACATAGCAATCCTTACCTTGCTGTATAACAGTAACTCAATCCAGTTACACAGAGTAATCTTTACCCGGCTGAATGAACAGAATTCTACTGTTACACACAGTATTCTTTACCAGGCTGAATAAACAAGAACTCTGTACAGTTATACAGAGGAATCCTTACCCTGCTGAATATACAGGAGCTCTGTACAGTTACAAAGAGTAATCCTTACCTTGCCGAATAAACACGAACTCTGTCCAGTTACACAGAGTAATCCTTACCCTGCTGAATAAACAGGAACTCTGTCCAGTTACATAGAGTAATCCTTAATTTGCTGAATAAACAGGAACTCTGTACAGTTACAAAGAGTAAACCTTACCTTGTTCAATTAACATGAACTCGATCCGGTTATACAGAGTATTGCTTACCCTGCTGAATGAACAGGAACTCTACAGGTACACAGAGTAATGCTTACCCTGCTGAATAAACAGGAACTCGTTCCTGTTACACAGAGTAATCCTTACCCTGCTGAATAAACAAGAACTCTGTCCAGTTACACAGTGTAATCCTTACCCTGCTGAATAAACAGGAACTCTACAGTTGCACAGAGTAATCCTTACTCTGCTGAATAAACAGGAACTCTACAGTGACACAGAGTAATACTTACCCTGCTGAATAAACAGGAACTCTGTACAGTTATACAGAGGAATCCTTACCATGCTGAATAAACAGAAACTCTACAGTGACACAGAGTAATACTTACCCTACTGAATAAACAGGAACTCTGTACAGTTACACAGAGTAATCCTTGCCCTGCTGTATAAACAGGAACTCAATCCAGTTACACAGAGTAATCCTTACCCGGCTGAATGAACAGGGACTCTACAATTACACAGAGTAATCCTTACCCTGCTGAATAAACAGAACTCTACTGTTACACAGAGTAATCTTTATCGGGCTGAATTAGCAGGAACTCTGTACAGTTACACAGAGAAATCTTTATACTGCTGAATAAACAGGAACTCTGTACAGTTATATAGAGTAATCCTTATCGGGCTGAATAAACAGGAACTCTGCACAGTTATACAGTGTAATCCTTATCGTGCTGAATAAACAGGAGCTCTGTCCAGGTACAGAGTAATCCTTCCCCTGCTGAATAAACGGGAACTCTATACAGTTACACAGAGTAATCCTTCCCCTGCTGAATAAACAGGAACTTTGTACAGTTACACAGAGTAATCCTTACCCTGCTGAATGAACAGGAACTCTACAGTTACACAGAGTAATCCTTACCCTGCTGAATAAACAGGAACTCTGTCCAGTTACACAGAGTAATCCTTACCCTGATGAATAAACAGGAACTCTGTCCAGTTACACAGAGTAATCCTTACCTTGCTGAATAAACAGGAACTCTGTACAGTTACACAGAGTAATCCTTATCTTGCTGAATAAACAGGAACTCTGTACAGTTATACAGAGTAATGCTTACCCTGCTGAATAATCAGCAACTCTAGAGTTGCGCAGAGTAATACTTACCCTGCTGAATTTACAGGAACTCTGTCCAGTTACACAGTGTAATCATTACCCTGCTGAATAAACAGCAACTCTAGAGTTGCGCAGAGTAATACTTACCCTGCTGAATATACTGGAACTGTGTACAGTTACACAGAGTAATCCTTACCCTGCTGAATAAACGGGAACTCTGTACAGTTACACAGTGTAATTCATACCCTGCTGAATAAACAGGAACTCTGTCCAGTTACATAGTGTAATCATTACCTTGCTGAATAAACAGGAACTCTAGAGTTGCGCAGAGTAATACTTACCCTGCTGAATATACAGGAACTCTGTACAGTTACACAGAGTAATCCTTATCTTGCTGAATAAACAGGAACTCTGTACAGTTATACAGAGTAATGCTTACCCTGCTGAATAATCAGCAACTCTAGAGTTGCGCAAAGTAATACTTACCCTGCTGAATTTACAGGAACTCTGTCCAGTTACACAGTGTAATCATTACCCTGCTGAATAAACAGCAACTCTAGAGTTGCGCAGAGTAATACTTACCCTGCTGAATATACTGGAACTGTGTACAGTTACACAGAGTAATCCTTACCCTGCTGAATAAACGGGAACTCTGTACAGTTACACAGTGTAATTCTTACCCTGCTGAATAAACAGGAACTCTGTCCAGTTACATAGTGTAATCATTACCTTGCTGAATAAACAGGAACTCTAGAGTTGCGCAGAGTAATACTTACCCTGCTGAATATACAGGAACTCTGTACAGTTACACAGAGTAATCCTTACCTTGCTGAATAAACAGGAACTCTGTACAGTTACACAGAGTAATCCTTACCCTGCTGAATATACAGGAACTCTGTACAGTTACACAGAGTAATCCTTACCCTGCTGAATAAACAGGAACTCTGTAAAGTTACACAAAGTAATCCTTACCCTGCTGAACAAACAGAACTCTACAGTTACACATAGCAATCCTTACCTTGCTGTATAACAGTAACTCAATCCAGTTACACAGAGTAATCTTTACCCGGCTGAATGAACAGAATTCTACTGTTACACACAGTATTCTTTACCGGGCTGAATAAACAAGAACTCTGTACAGTTATACAGAGGAATCCTTACCCTGCTGAATATACAGGAGCTCTGTACAGTTACAAAGAGTAATCCTTACCTTGCCGAATAAACACGAACTCTGTCCAGTTACACAGAGTAATCCTTACCCTGCTGAATAAACAGGAACTCTGTCCAGTTACATAGAGTAATCCTTAATTTGCTGAATAAACAGGAACTCTGTACAGTTACAAAGAGTAAACCTTACCTTGTTCAATTAACATGAACTCGATCCGGTTATACAGAGTATTGCTTACCCTGCTGAATGAACAGGAACTCTACAGGTACACAGAGTAATGCTTACCCTGCTGAATAAACAGGAACTCGTTCCTGTTACACAGAGTAATCCTTACCCTGCTGAATAAACAAGAACTCTGTCCAGTTACACAGTGTAATCCTTACCCTGCTGAATAAACAGGAACTCTACAGTTGCACAGAATAATCCTTACTCTGCTGAATAAACAGGAACTCTACAGTGACACAGAGTAATACTTACCCTGCTGAATAAACAGGAACTCTGTACAGTTATACAGAGGAATCCTTACCATGCTGAATAAACAGAAACTCTACAGTGACACAGAGTAATACTTACCCTACTGAATAAACAGGAACTCTGTACAGTTACACAGAGTAATCCTTGCCCTGCTGTATAAACAGGAACTCAATCCAGTTACACAGAGTAATCCTTACCCGGCTGAATGAACAGGGACTCTACAATTACACAGAGTAATCCTTACCCTGCTGAATAAACAGAACTCTACTGTTACACAGAGTAATCTTTATCGGGCTGAATTAGCAGGAACTCTGTACAGTTACACAGAGAAATCTTTATACTGCTGAATAAACAGGAACTCTGTACAGTTATATAGAGTAATCCTTATCGGGCTGAATAAACAGGAACTCTGCACAGTTATACAGTGTAATCCTTATCGTGCTGAATAAACAGGAGCTCTGTCCAGGTACAGAGTAATCCTTCCCCTGCTGAATAAACGGGAACTCTATACAGTTACACAGAGTAATCCTTCCCCTGCTGAATAAACAGGAACTTTGTACAGTTACACAGAGTAATCCTTACCCTGCTGAATGAACAGGAACTCTACAGTTACACAGAGTAATCCTTACCCTGCTGAATAAACAGGAACTCTGTCCAGTTACACAGAGTAATCCTTACCCTGATGAATAAACAGGAACTCTGTCCAGTTACACAGAGTAATCCTTACCTTGCTGAATAAACAGGAACTCTGTACAGTTACACAGAGTAATCCTTATCTTGCTGAATAAACAGGAACTCTGTACAGTTATACAGAGTAATGCTTACCCTGCTGAATAAACAGCAACTCTAGAGTTGCGCAGAGTAATACTTACCCTGCTGAATTTACAGGAACTCTGTCCAGTTACACCGTGTAATCATTACCCTGCTGAATAAACAGCAACTCTAGAGTTGCGCAGAGTAATACTTACCCTGCTGAATATACTGGAACTGTGTACAGTTACACAGAGTAATCCTTACCCTGCTGAATAAACGGGAACTCTGTACAGTTACACAGTGTAATTCTTACCCTGCTGAATAAACAGGAACTCTGTCCAGTTACATAGTGTAATCATTACCTTGCTGAATAAACAGGAACTCTAGAGTTGCGCAGAGTAATACTTACCCTGCTGAATATACAGGAACTCTGTACAGTTACACAGAGTAATCCTTACCTTGCTGAATAAACAGCAACTCTGTAAAGTTATACAAAGTAATCCTTAGCCTGCTGAATAAACAGAACTCTACAGTTACACATAGCAATCCTTACCTTGCTGTATAAATAGGAACCCAATCCAGTTACACAGAGTAATCCTTACCCGGCTGAATGAACAGAATTCTACTGTTACACACAGTATTCTTTACCGGGCTGAATAAACAAGAACTCTGTACAGTTATACAGAGGAATCCTTACCCTGCTGAATATACAGGAGCTCCGTACAGTTACAAAGAGTAATCCTTACCTTGCCGAATAAACACAAACTCTGTCCAGTTACACAGTGTAATCCTTACCCTGCTGAATAAACAGGAACTCTGTCCAGTTACATAGAGTAATCCTTAATTTGCTGAATAAACAGGAACTCTGTACAGTTACAAAGAGTAAACCTTACCTTGTTCAATTAACACGAACTCGATCCGGTTATACAGAGTATTGCTTACACTGCTGAATGAACAGGAATTCTACAGGTACACAGAGTAATGCTTACCCTGCTGAATAAACAGGAACTCGTTCCTGTTACACAGAGTAATCCTTACCCTGCTGAATAAACAAGAACTCTGTCCAGTTACACAGTGTAATCCTTACCCTGCTGAATAAACAGGAACTCTACAGTTGCACAGAGTAATCCTTACCCTGCTGAATAAACAGGAACTCTACAGTGACACAGAGTAATACTTACCCTGCTGAATAAACAGGAACTCTGTACAGTTATACAGAGGAATCCTTACCATGCTGAATAAACAGAAACTCTACAGTGACACAGAGTAATACTTACCCTACTGAATAAACAGGAACTCTGTACAGTTACACAGAGTAATCCTTGCCCTGCTGTATAAACAGGAACTCAATCCAGTTACACAGAGTAATCCTTACCCGGCTGAATGAACAGGGACTCTACAATTACACAGAGTAATCCTTACCCTGCTGAATAAACAGAACTCTACTGTTACACAGAGTAATCTTTATCGGGCTGAATTAGCAGGAACTCTGTACAGTTACACAGAGAAATCTTTATACTGCTGAATAAACAGGAACTCTGTACAGTTATATAGAGTAATCCTTATCGGGCTGAATAAACAGGAACTCTGCACAGTTATACAGTGTAATCCTTATCGTGCTGAATAAACAGGAGCTCTGTCCAGGTACAGAATAATCCTTCCCCTGCTGAATAAACGGGAACTCTATACAGTTACACAGAGTAATCCTTCCCCTGCTGAATAAACAGGAACTTTGTACAGTTACACAGAGTAATCCTTACCCTGCTGAATGAACAGGAACTCTACAGTTACACAGAGTAATCCTTACCCTGCTGAATGAACAGGAACTCCACAGTTACACAGAGTAATCCTTACTCTGCTGAATATACAGGAACTCGTTCCTGTTACACAGAGTAATGCTTACCCTGCTGAATAAACAGGAACTCGTTCCTGTTACACAGAGTAATCCTTACCCTGCTGTAGAAACACAAACTCTGTACAGTTACACAGAGCAATCCTTACCTTGCTGTACAAACAGTAACTCAATCCAGTTACACAGAGTAATCTTTACCCAACTGAATGATCAGAATTCTACTGTTACACACAGTATTCTTTACCGAGCTGAATAAACAAGAACTCTGTACAGTTATACAGAGGAATCCTTACCCTGCTGAATAAACAGGAACTCTGTCCAGTTACACAGAGTAATCCTTACCCTGCTGAATAAACAGGAACTCTGTCCAGTTGCACAGAGTAATCCTTACCCTGCTTAAATAAACAGGAAACCTGTACAGTTACACAGAGTAATCCTTAATCTGCTGAATAAAGAGAACTCTACAGTTACACATAGCAATCCTTACCTTGCTGTATAAATAGGAACACAATCCAGTTACACAGAGTAATCCTTACCCGGCTGAATGAACAGGAACTCTACAGTTACACAGAGTAATCCTTACCCTGCTGAATAAACAGGAACTCTACTGTTACACAGAGTAATTTTTATCGGGCTGTATAAACAGGAACTATGTACACACACAGAGAAATCTTTATACTGCTGAATAAACAGGAACTCTGTACAGTTATACAGGGTAATCCTTATCGTGCTGAATAAACAGGAGCTCTGTCCAGGTACAGAGTAATTCTTCCCCTGCTGAATAAATGGGAACTATATACAGTTACAAAGAGTAACCCTTACCCTGCTGAATAAACAGGAACTCTGTCCAGTTACACAGAGGAATCTTTATCCTGCTGAATAAAAAGGGAACTCGATCCAGTTACACAGAGTAATCCTTACCCTGCTGAATGAACAGGAACTCTACAGTTACACAGAGTAATCCTTACCCTGCTGTAGAAACACAAACTCTGTACAGTTACACAGAGTAATCCTTAACCTGATGAATAAACAGGAACTTTGTACAGTTACACAGAGTAATCCTTACCTTGCTGAATAAACAGGAACTCTGTAAAGTTACACAAAGTAATCCTTACCCTGCTGTACAAACAGAACTCTACAGTGACACAGAGTAATACACTCCTGCTGAATAAACAGGAACTCTGTACAGTTATACAGAAGAATCCTTACCATGCTGAATAAACAGGAACTCTGTCCAGTTACACAGAGTAATCCTTACCCTGCTGTAGAAACACAAACTCTGTACAGTTACACAGAGTAATCCTTAACCTGATGAATAAACAGGAACTTTGTACAGTTACACAGAGTAATCCTTACCTTGCTGAATAAACAGGAACTCTGTAAAGTTACACAAAGCAATCCTTACCCTGCTGTACAAACAGAACTCTACAGTGACACAGAGTAATACATTCCTGCCGAATAAACAGGAACTCTGTACAGTTATACAGAGGAATCCTTACCATGCTGAATAAACAGGAACTCTGTCCAGTTACACAGAGTAATCCTTACCCTGCTGAATAAACAGGAACTCTGTCCAGTTACACAGAGTAATCCTTACCCTGATGAATAAACAGGAACTCTGTCCAGTTACACAGAGTAATCCTTACCTTGCTGAATAAACAGGAACTCTGTACAGTTACACAGAGTAATCCTTACCTTGCTGAATAAACAGGAACTCTGTACAGTTATACAGAGTAATGCTTACCCTGCTGAATAAACAGCAACTCTAGAGTTGCGCAGAGTAATACTTACCCTGCTGAATTTACAGGAACTCTGTCCAGTTACACAGTGTAATCATTACCCTGCTGAATAAACAGCAACTCTAGAGTTGCACAGAGTAATCCTTACCCTGCTGAATAAACAAGAACTCTGTCCAGTTACACAGTGTAATCCTTACCCTGCTGAATAAACAGGAACTCTACAGTGACACAGAGTAATACTTACCCTGCTGAATAAACAGGAACTCTGTACAGTTATACAGAGGAATCCTTACCATGCTGAATAAACAGAAACTCTACAGTGACACAGAGTAATACTTACCCTACTGAATAAACAGGAACTCTGTACAGTTACACAGAGTAATCCTTGCCCTGCTGTATAAACAGGAACTCAATCCAGTTACACAGAGTAATCCTTACCCGGCTGAATGAACAGGGACTCTACAATTACACAGAGTAATCCTTACCCTGCTGAATAAACAGAACTCTACTGTTACACAGAGTAATCTTTATCGGGCTGAATTAGCAGGAACTCTGAACAGTTACACAGAGAAATCTTTATACTGCTGAATAAACAGGAACTCTGTACAGTTGTATAGAGTAATCCTCATCAGGCTGAATAAACAGGAACTCTGCACAGTTATACAGTGTAATCCTTATCGTGCTGAATAAACAGGAGCTCTGTCCAGGTACAGAGTATTCCTTCCCCTGCTGAATAAACGGGAACTCTATACAGTTACACAGAGTAATCCTTCCCCTGCTGAATAAACAGGAACTTTGTACAGTTATACAGAGTAATCCTTACCCTGCTGAATGAACAGGAACTCCACAGTTACACAGAGTAATCCTTACTCTGCTGAATATACAGGAACTCGTTCCTGTTACACAGAGTAATGCTTACCCTGCTGAATAAACAGGAACTCTGTACAGTTACACAGAGTAATCCTTACCTTGCTGAATAAACAGGAACTCTGTACAGTTACACAGAGTAATCCTTATCTTGCTGAATAAACAGGAACTCTGTACAGTTATACAGAGTAATGCTTACCCTGCTGAATAATCAGCAACTCTAGAGTTGCGCAGAGTAATACTTACCCTGCTGAATTTACAGGAACTCTGTCCAGTTACACAGTGTAATCATTACCCTGCTGAATAAACAGCAACTCTAGAGTTGCGCAGAGTAATACTTACCCTGCTGAATATACTGGAACTGTGTACAGTTACACAGAGTAATCCTTACCCTGCTGAATAAACGGGAACTCTGTACAGTTACACAGTGTAATTCTTACCCTGCTGAATAAACAGGAACTCTGTCCAGTTACATAGTGTAATCATTACCTTGCTGAATAAACAGGAACTCTAGAGTTGCGCAGAGTAATACTTACCCTGCTGAATATACAGGAACTCTGTACAGTTACACAGAGTAATCCTTACCTTGCTGAATAAACAGGAACTCTGTACAGTTACACAGAGTAATCCTTACCCTGCTGAATAAACAGGAACTCTGTACAGTTACACAGAGTAATCCTTACCCTGCTGAATAAACAGGAACTCTGTAAAGTTACACAAAGTAATCCTTACCCTGCTGAACAAACAGAACTCTACAGTTACACATAGCAATCCTTACCTTGCTGTATAACAGTAACTCAATCCAGTTACACAGAGTAATCTTTACCCGGCTGAATGAACAGAATTCTACTGTTACACACAGTATTCTTTACCGGGCTGAATAAACAAGAACTCTGTACAGTTATACAGAGGAATCCTTACCCTGCTGAATATACAGGAGCTCTGTACAGTTACAAAGAGTAATCCTTACCTTGCCGAATAAACACGAACTCTGTCCAGTTACACAGAGTAATCCTTACCCTGCTGAATAAACAGGAACTCTGTCCAGTTACATAGAGTAATCCTTAATTTGCTGAATAAACAGGAACTCTGTACAGTTACAAAGAGTAAACCTTACCTTGTTCAATTAACATGAACTCGATCCGGTTATACAGAGTATTGCTTACCCTGCTGAATGAACAGGAACTCTACAGGTACACAGAGTAATGCTTACCCTGCTGAATAAACAGGAACTCGTTCCTGTTACACAGAGTAATCCTTACCCTGCTGAATAAACAAGAACTCTGTCCAGTTACACAGTGTAATCCTTACCCTGCTGAATAAACAGGAACTCTACAGTTGCACAGAGTAATCCTTACTCTGCTGAATAAACAGGAACTCTACAGTGACACAGAGTAATACTTACCCTGCTGAATAAACAGGAACTCTGTACAGTTATACAGAGGAATCCTTACCATGCTGAATAAACAGAAACTCTACAGTGACACAGAGTAATACTTACCCTACTGAATAAACAGGAACTCTGTACAGTTACACAGAGTAATCCTTGCCCTGCTGTATAAACAGGAACTCAATCCAGTTACACAGAGTAATCCTTACCCGGCTGAATGAACAGGGACTCTACAATTACACAGAGTAATCCTTACCCTGCTGAATAAACAGAACTCTACTGTTACACAGAGTAATCTTTATCGGGCTGAATTAGCAGGAACTCTGTACAGTTACACAGAGAAATCTTTATACTGCTGAATAAACAGGAACTCTGTACAGTTATATAGAGTAATCCTTATCGGGCTGAATAAACAGGAACTCTGCACAGTTATACAGTGTAATCCTTATCGTGCTGAATAAACAGGAGCTCTGTCCAGGTACAGAGTAATCCTTCCCCTGCTGAATAAACGGGAACTCTATACAGTTACACAGAGTAATCCTTCCCCTGCTGAATAAACAGGAACTTTGTACAGTTATACAGAGTAATCCTTACCCTGCTGAATGAACAGGAACTCCACAGTTACACAGAGTAATCCTTACTCTGCTGAATATACAGGAACTCGTTCCTGTTACACAGAGTAATGCTTACCCTGCTGAATAAACAGGAACTCTGTACAGTTACACAGAGTAATCCTTACCTTGCTGAATAAACAGGAACTCTGTACAGTTACACAGAGTAATCCTTATCTTGCTGAATAAACAGGAACTCTGTACAGTTATACAGAGTAATGCTTACCCTGCTGAATAATCAGCAACTCTAGAGTTGCGCAGAGTAATACTTACCCTGCTGAATTTACAGGAACTCTGTCCAGTTACACAGTGTAATCATTACCCTGCTGAATAAACAGCAACTCTAGAGTTGCGCAGAGTAATACTTACCCTGCTGAATATACTGGAACTGTGTACAGTTACACAGAGTAATCCTTACCCTGCTGAATAAACGGGAACTCTGTACAGTTACACAGTGTAATTCTTACCCTGCTGAATAAACAGGAACTCTGTCCAGTTACATAGTGTAATCATTACCTTGCTGAATAAACAGGAACTCTAGAGTTGCGCAGAGTAATACTTACCCTGCTGAATATACAGGAACTCTGTACAGTTACACAGAGTAATCCTTACCTTGCTGAATAAACAGGAACTCTGTACAGTTACACAGAGTAATCCTTACCCTGCTGAATAAACAGGAACTCTGTACAGTTACACAGAGTAATCCTTACCCTGCTGAATAAACAGGAACTCTGTAAAGTTACACAAAGTAATCCTTACCCTGCTGAACAAACAGAACTCTACAGTTACACATAGCAATCCTTACCTTGCTGTATAACAGTAACTCAATCCAGTTACACAGAGTAATCTTTACCCGGCTGAATGAACAGAATTCTACTGTTACACACAGTATTCTTTACCGGGCTGAATAAACAAGAACTCTGTACAGTTATACAGAGGAATCCTTACCCTGCTGAATATACAGGAGCTCTGTACAGTTACAAAGAGTAATCCTTACCTTGCCGAATAAACACGAACTCTGTCCAGTTACACAGAGTAATCCTTACCCTGCTGAATAAACAGGAACTCTGTCCAGTTACATAGAGTAATCCTTAATTTGCTGAATAAACAGGAACTCTGTACAGTTACAAAGAGTAAACCTTACCTTGTTCAATTAACATGAACTCGATCCGGTTATACAGAGTATTGCTTACCCTGCTGAATGAACAGGAACTCTACAGGTACACAGAGTAATGCTTACCCTGCTGAATAAACAGGAACTCGTTCCTGTTACACAGAGTAATCCTTACCCTGCTGAATAAACAAGAACTCTGTCCAGTTACACAGAGTAATCCTTACCCTGCTGAATAAACAGGAACTCTGTACAGTTACACATAGCAATCCTTACCTTGCTGAATAACAGGAACTCAATCCAGTTACACAGAGTAATCTTTACCCGGCTGAATGAACAGAATTCTACTGTTACACACAGTATTCTTTACCGGGCTGAATAAACAAGAACTCTGTACAGTTATACAGAAGAATCCTTACCCTGCTGAATATACAGGAGCTCCGTACAGTTACAGAGTAATCCTTACCTTGCCGAATAAACACAAACTCTGTCCAGTTACACAGTGTAATCCTTACCCTGCTGAATAAACAGGAACTCTGTCCAGTTACATAGAGTAATCCTTAATTTGCTGAATAAACAGGAACTCTGTACAGTTACAAAGAGTAAACCTTACCTTGTTCAATTAACACGAACTCGATCCGGTTATACAGAGTATTGCTTACACTGCTGAATGAACAGGAACTCTACAGGTACACAGAGTAATGCTTACCCTGCTGAATAAACAGGAACTCGTTCCTGTTACACAGAGTAATCCTTACCCTGCTGAATAAACAAGAACTCTGTCCAGTTACACAGTGTAATCCTTACCCTGCTGAATAAACAGGAACTCTACAGTTGCACAGAGTAATCCTTACCCTGCTGAATAAACAGGAACTCTACAGTGACACAGAGTAATACTTACCCTGCTGAATAAACAGGAACTCTGTACAGTTATACAGAGGAATCCTTACCATGCTGAATAAACAGAAACTCTACAGTGACACAGAGTAATACTTACCCTACTGAATAAACAGGAACTCTGTACAGTTACACAGAGTAATCCTTGCCCTGCTGTATAAACAGGAACTCAATCCAGTTACACAGAGTAATCCTTACCCGGCTGAATGAACAGGGACTCTACAATTACACAGAGTAATCCTTACCCTGCTGAATAAACAGAACTCTACTGTTACACAGAGTAATCTTTATCGGGCTGAATTAGCAGGAACTCTGTACAGTTACACAGAGAAATCTTTATACTGCTGAATAAACAGGAACTCTGTACAGTTATATAGAGTAATCCTTATCGGGCTGAATAAACAGGAACTCTGCACAGTTATACAGTGTAATCCTTATCGTGCTGAATAAACAGGAGCTCTGTCCAGGTACAGAATAATCCTTCCCCTGCTGAATAAACGGGAACTCTATACAGTTACACAGAGTAATCCTTCCCCTGCTGAATAAACAGGAACTTTGTACAGTTACACAGAGTAATCCTTACCCTGCTGAATGAACAGGAACTCTACAGTTACACAGAGTAATCCTTACCCTGCTGAATGAACAGGAACTCCACAGTTACACAGAGTAATCCTTACTCTGCTGAATATACAGGAACTCGTTCCTGTTACACAGAGTAATGCTTACCCTGCTGAATAAACAGGAACTCGTTCCTGTTACACAGAGTAATCCTTACCCTGCTGTAGAAACACAAACTCTGTACAGTTACACAGAGCAATCCTTACCTTGCTGTACAAACAGTAACTCAATCCAGTTACACAGAGTAATCTTTACCCAACTGAATGATCAGAATTCTACTGTTACACACAGTATTCTTTACCGAGCTGAATAAACAAGAACTCTGTACAGTTATACAGAGGAATCCTTACCCTGCTGAATAAACAGGAACTCTGTCCAGTTACACAGAGTAATCCTTACCCTGCTGAATAAACAGGAACTCTGTCCAGTTGCACAGAGTAATCCTTACCCTGCTTAAATAAACAGGAAACCTGTACAGTTACACAGAGTAATCCTTAATCTGCTGAATAAAGAGAACTCTACAGTTACACATAGCAATCCTTACCTTGCTGTATAAATAGGAACACAATCCAGTTACACAGAGTAATCCTTACCCGGCTGAATGAACAGGAACTCTACAGTTACACAGAGTAATCCTTACCCTGCTGAATAAACAGGAACTCTACTGTTACACAGAGTAATTTTTATCGGGCTGTATAAACAGGAACTATGTACACACACAGAGAAATCTTTATACTGCTGAATAAACAGGAACTCTGTACAGTTATACAGGGTAATCCTTATCGTGCTGAATAAACAGGAGCTCTGTCCAGGTACAGAGTAATTCTTCCCCTGCTGAATAAATGGGAACTATATACAGTTACAAAGAGTAACCCTTACCCTGCTGAATAAACAGGAACTCTGTCCAGTTACACAGAGGAATCTTTATCCTGCTGAATAAAAAGGGAACTCGATCCAGTTACACAGAGTAATCCTTACCCTGCTGAATGAACAGGAACTCTACAGTTACACAGAGTAATGCTTACCCTGCTGAATAAACAGGGAATCGTTCCTGTTACACAGAGTAATCCTTACCCTCCTGTAGAAACACAAACTCTGTACAGTTACACAGAGTAATCCTTAACCTGATGAATAAACAGGAACTTTGTACAGTTACACAGAGTAATCCTTACCTTGCTGAATAAACAGGAACTCTGTAAAGTTACACAAAGTAATCCTTACCCTGCTGTACAAACAGAACTCTACAGTGACACAGAGTAATACACTCCTGCTGAATAAACAGGAACTCTGTACAGTTATACAGAAGAATCCTTACCATGCTGAATAAACAGGAACTCTGTCCAGTTACACAGAGTAATCCTTACCCTGCTGTAGAAACACAAACTCTGTACAGTTACACAGAGTAATCCTTAACCTGATGAATAAACAGGAACTTTGTACAGTTACACAGAGTAATCCTTACCTTGCTGAATAAACAGGAACTCTGTAAAGTTACACAAAGCAATCCTTACCCTGCTGTACAAACAGAACTCTACAGTGACACAGAGTAATACATTCCTGCCGAATAAACAGGAACTCTGTACAGTTATACAGAGGAATCCTTACCATGCTGAATAAACAGGAACTCTGTCCAGTTACACAGAGTAATCCTTACCCTGCTGAATAAACAGGAACTCTGTCCAGTTACACAGAGTAATCCTTACCCTGATGAATAAACAGGAACTCTGTCCAGTTACACAGAGTAATCCTTACCTTGCTGAATAAACAGGAACTCTGTACAGTTACACAGAGTAATCCTTACCTTGCTGAATAAACAGGAACTCTGTACAGTTATACAGAGTAATGCTTACCCTGCTGAATAAACAGCAACTCTAGAGTTGCGCAGAGTAATACTTACCCTGCTGAATTTACAGGAACTCTGTCCAGTTACACAGTGTAATCATTACCCTGCTGAATAAACAGCAACTCTAGAGTTGCACAGAGTAATCCTTACCCTGCTGAATAAACAAGAACTCTGTCCAGTTACACAGTGTAATCCTTACCCTGCTGAATAAACAGGAACTCTACAGTGACACAGAGTAATACTTACCCTGCTGAATAAACAGGAACTCTGTACAGTTATACAGAGGAATCCTTACCATGCTGAATAAACAGAAACTCTACAGTGACACAGAGTAATACTTACCCTACTGAATAAACAGGAACTCTGTACAGTTACACAGAGTAATCCTTGCCCTGCTGTATAAACAGGAACTCAATCCAGTTACACAGAGTAATCCTTACCCGGCTGAATGAACAGGGACTCTACAATTACACAGAGTAATCCTTACCCTGCTGAATAAACAGAACTCTACTGTTACACAGAGTAATCTTTATCGGGCTGAATTAGCAGGAACTCTGTACAGTTACACAGAGAAATCTTTATACTGCTGAATAAACAGGAACTCTGTACAGTTGTATAGAGTAATCCTCATCAGGCTGAATAAACAGGAACTCTGCACAGTTATACAGTGTAATCCTTATCGTGCTGAATAAACAGGAGCTCTGTCCAGGTACAGAGTATTCCTTCCCCTGCTGAATAAACGGGAACTCTATACAGTTACACAGAGTAATCCTTCCCCTGCTGAATAAACAGGAACTTTGTACAGTTATACAGAGTAATCCTTACCCTGCTGAATGAACAGGAACTCCACAGTTACACAGAGTAATCCTTACTCTGCTGAATATACAGGAACTCGTTCCTGTTACACAGAGTAATGCTTACCCTGCTGAATAAACAGGAACTCTGTACAGTTACACAGAGTAATCCTTACCTTGCTGAATAAACAGGAACTCTGTACAGTTACACAGAGTAATCCTTATCTTGCTGAATAAACAGGAACTCTGTACAGTTATACAGAGTAATGCTTACCCTGCTGAATAATCAGCAACTCTAGAGTTGCGCAGAGTAATACTTACCCTGCTGAATTTACAGGAACTCTGTCCAGTTACACAGTGTAATCATTACCCTGCTGAATAAACAGCAACTCTAGAGTTGCGCAGAGTAATACTTACCCTGCTGAATATACTGGAACTGTGTACAGTTACACAGAGTAATCCTTACCCTGCTGAATAAACGGGAACTCTGTACAGTTACACAGTGTAATTCATACCCTGCTGAATAAACAGGAACTCTGTCCAGTTACATAGTGTAATCATTACCTTGCTGAATAAACAGGAACTCTAGAGTTGCGCAGAGTAATACTTACCCTGCTGAATAAACAGGAACTCTGTACAGTTACACAGAGTAATCCTTATCTTGCTGAATAAACAGGAACTCTGTACAGTTATACAGAGTAATGCTTACCCTGCTGAATAATCAGCAACTCTAGAGTTGCGCAGAGTAATACTTACCCTGCTGAATTTACAGGAACTCTGTCCAGTTACACAGTGTAATCATTACCCTGCTGAATAAACAGCAACTCTAGAGTTGCGCAGAGTAATACTTACCCTGCTGAATATACTGGAACTGTGTACAGTTACACAGAGTAATCCTTACCCTGCTGAATAAACGGGAACTCTGTACAGTTACACAGTGTAATTCTTACCCTGCTGAATAAACAGGAACTCTGTCCAGTTACATAGTGTAATCATTACCTTGCTGAATAAACAGGAACTCTAGAGTTGCGCAGAGTAATACTT
Organism: Carcharodon carcharias; assembly: GCF_017639515.1. Taxonomy (NCBI): domain Eukaryota; kingdom Metazoa; phylum Chordata; class Chondrichthyes; order Lamniformes; family Lamnidae; genus Carcharodon; species Carcharodon carcharias. Next base: position 5,020,560 of record NC_054497.1, on the reverse strand, counting down.
ACCCTGCTGAATATACAGGAACTCTGTACAGTTACACAGAGTAATCCTTACCTTGCTGAATAAACAGGAACTCTGTACAGTTACACAGAGTAATCCTTACCCTGCTGAATAAACAGGAACTCTGTACAGTTACACAGAGTAATCCTTACCCTGCTGAATAAACAGGAACTCTGTAAAGTTACACAAAGTAATCCTTACCCTGCTGAACAAACAGAACTCTACAGTTACACATAGCAATCCTTACCTTGCTGTATAACAGTAACTCAATCCAGTTACACAGAGTAATCTTTACCCGGCTGAATGAACAGAATTCTACTGTTACACACAGTATTCTTTACCGGGCTGAATAAACAAGAACTCTGTACAGTTATACAGAGGAATCCTTACCCTGCTGAATATACAGGAGCTCTGTACAGTTACAAAGAGTAATCCTTACCTTGCCGAATAAACACGAACTCTGTCCAGTTACACAGAGTAATCCTTACCCTGCTGAATAAACAGGAACTCTGTCCAGTTACATAGAGTAATCCTTAATTTGCTGAATAAACAGGAACTCTGTACAGTTACAAAGAGTAAACCTTACCTTGTTCAATTAACATGAACTCGATCCGGTTATACAGAGTATTGCTTACCCTGCTGAATGAACAGGAACTCTACAGGTACACAGAGTAATGCTTACCCTGCTGAATAAACAGGAACTCGTTCCTGTTACACAGAGTAATCCTTACCCTGCTGAATAAACAAGAACTCTGTCCAGTTACACAGTGTAATCCTTACCCTGCTGAATAAACAGGAACTCTACAGTTGCACAGAGTAATCCTTACTCTGCTGAATAAACAGGAACTCTACAGTGACACAGAGTAATACTTACCCTGCTGAATAAACAGGAACTCTGTACAGTTATACAGAGGAATCCTTACCATGCTGAATAAACAGAAACTCTACAGTGACACAGAGTAATACTTACCCTACTGAATAAACAGGAACTCTGTACAGTTACACAGAGTAATCCTTGCCCTGCTGTATAAACAGGAACTCAATCCAGTTACACAGAGTAATCCTTACCCGGCTGAATGAACAGGGACTCTACAATTACACAGAGTAATCCTTACCCTGCTGAATAAACAGAACTCTACTGTTACACAGAGTAATCTTTATCGGGCTGAATTAGCAGGAACTCTGTACAGTTACACAGAGAAATCTTTATACTGCTGAATAAACAGGAACTCTGTACAGTTATACAGTGTAATCCTTATCGTGCTGAATAAACAGGAGCTCTGTCCAGGTACAGAATAATCCTTCCCCTGCTGAATAAACGGGAACTCTATACAGTTACACAGAGTAATCCTTCCCCTGCTGAATAAACAGGAACTTTGTACAGTTACACAGAGTAATCCTTACCCTGCTGAATGAACAGGAACTCTACAGTTACACAGAGTAATCCTTACCCTGCTGAATGAACAGGAACTCCACAGTTACACAGAGTAATCCTTACTCTGCTGAATATACAGGAACTCGTTCCTGTTACACAGAGTAATGCTTACCCTGCTGAATAAACAGGAACTCGTTCCTGTTACACAGAGTAATCCTTACCCTGCTGTAGAAACACAAACTCTGTACAGTTACACAGAGCAATCCTTACCTTGCTGTACAAACAGTAACTCAATCCAGTTACACAGAGTAATCTTTACCCAACTGAATGATCAGAATTCTACTGTTACACACAGTATTCTTTACCGAGCTGAATAAACAAGAACTCTGTACAGTTATACAGAGGAATCCTTACCCTGCTGAATAAACAGGAACTCTGTCCAGTTGCACAGAGTAATCCTTACCCTGCTGAATAAACAGGAAACCTGTACAGTTACACAGAGTAATCCTTAATCTGCTGAATAAAGAGAACTCTACAGTTACACATAGCAATCCTTACCTTGCTGTATAAATAGGAACACAATCCAGTTACACAGAGTAATCCTTACACGGCTGAATGAACAGGAACTCTACAGTTACACAGAGTAATCCTTACCCTGCTGAATAATCAGGAACTCTACTGTTACACAGAGTAATTTTTATCGGGCTGTATAAACAGGAACTATGTACAGACACACAGAGAAATCTTTATACTGCTGAATAAACAGGAACTCTGTACAGTTATACAGGGTAATCCTTATCGTGCTGAATAAACAGGAGCTCTGTCCAGGTACAGAGTAATTCTTCCCCTGCTGAATAAACGGGAACTATATACAGTTACACAGAGTAACCCTTACCCTGCTGAATAAACAGGAACTCTGTCCAGTTACACAGAGGAATCTTTATCCTGCTGAATAAAAAGGGAACTCGATCCAGTTACACAGAGTAATCCTTACCCTGCTGAATGAACAGGAACTCTACAGTTACACAGAGTAATCCTTACCCTCCTGTAGAAACACAAACTCTGTACAGTTACACAGAGTAATCCTTAACCTGATGAATAAACAGGAACTTTGTACAGTTACACAGAGTAATCCTTACCTTGATGAATAAACAGGAACTCTGTAAAGTTACACAAAGTAATCCTTACCCTGCTGTACAAACAGAACTCTACAGTGACACAGAGTAATACACTCCTGCTGAATAAACAGGAACTCTGTACAGTTACACAGAGTAATCCTTGCCCTGCTGTATAAACAGGAACTCAATCCAGTTACACAGAGTAATCCTTACCCGGCTGAATGAACAGGGACTCTACAATTACACAGAGTAATCCTTACCCTGCTGAATAAACAGAACTCTGCTGTTACACAGAGTAATATTTATCGGGCTGAATTAGCAGGAACTCTGTACAGTTACACAGAGAAATCTTTATACTGCTGAATAAACAGGAACTCTGTACAGTTATATAGAGTAATCCTCATCAGGCTGAATAAACAGGAACTCTGCACAGTTATACAGTGTAATCCTTATCGTGCTGAATAAACAGGAGCTCTGTCCAGGTACAGAGTAATCCTTCCCCTGCTGAATAAACGGGAACTCTATACAGTTACACAGAGTAATCCTTCCCCTGCTGAATAAACAGGAACTTTGTACAGTTATACAGAGTAATCCTTACCCTGCTGAATGAACAGGAACTCCACAGTTACACAGAGTAATCCTTACTCTGCTGAATATACAGGAACTCGTTCCTGTTACACAGAGTAATGCTTACCCTGCTGAATAAACAGGAACTCTGTACAGTTACACAGAGTAATCCTTACCTTGCTGAATAAACAGGAACTCTGTACAGTTACACAGAGTAATCCTTATCTTGCTGAATAAACAGGAACTCTGTACAGTTATACAGAGTAATGCTTACCCTGCTGAATAATCAGCAACTCTAGAGTTGCGCAGAGTAATACTTACCCTGCTGAATATACAGGAACTCTGTCCAGTTACACAGTGTAATCATTACCCTGCTGAATAAACAGCAACTCTAGAGTTGCGCAGAGTAATACTTACCCTGCTGAATATACTGGAACTGTGTACAGTTACACAGAGTAATCCTTACCCTGCTGAATAAACGGGAACTCTGTACAGTTACACAGTGTAATTCATACCCTGCTGAATAAACAGGAACTCTGTCCAGTTACATAGTGTAATCATTACCTTGCTGAATAAACAGGAACTCTAGAGTTGCGCAGAGTAATACTTACCCTGCTGAATATACAGGAACTCTGTACAGTTACACAGAGTAATCCTTACCTTGCTGAATAAACAGGAACTCTGTACAGTAACACAGAGTAATCCTTACCCTGCTGAATAAACAGGAACTCTGTACAGTTACACAGAGTAATCCTTACCCTGCTGAATAAACAGGAACTCTACTGTTACACAGAGTAATTTTTATCGGGCTGTATAAACAGGAACTATGTACAGACACACAGAGAAATCTTTATACTGCTGAATAAACAGGAACTCTGTACAGTTATACAGGGTAATCCTTATCGTGCTGAATAAACAGGAGCTCTGTCCAGGTACAGAGTAATTCTTCCCCTGCTGAATAAACGGGAACTATATACAGTTACACAGAGTAACCCTTACCCTGCTGAATAAACAGGAACTCTGTCCAGTTACACAGAGGAATCTTTATCCTGCTGAATAAAAAGGGAACTCGATCCAGTTACACAGAGTAATCCTTACCCTGCTGAATGAACAGGAACTCTACAGTTACACAGAGTAATGCTTACCCTGCTGAATAAACAGGGACTCATTCCTGTTACACAGAGTAATCCTTACCCTCCTGTAGAAACACAAACTCTGTACAGTTACACAGAGTAATCCTTAACCTGATGAATAAACAGGAACTTTGTACAGTTACACAGAGTAATCCTTACCTTGATGAATAAACAGGAACTCTGTAAAGTTACACAAAGTAATCCTTACCCTGCTGTACAAACAGAACTCTACAGTGACACAGAGTAATACACTCCTGCTGAATAAACAGGAACTCTGTACAGTTATACAGAGGAATCCTTACCATGCTGAATAAACAGGAACTCTGTCCAGTTACACAGAGTAATCCTTACCCTGCTGTAGAAACACAAACTCTGTACAGTTACACAGAGTAATCCTTAACCTGATGAATAAACAGGAACTTTGTACAGTTACACAGAGTAAGCCTTACCTTGCTGAATAAACAGGAACTCTGTAAAGTTACACAAAGCAATCCTTACCCTGCTGTACAAACAGAACTCTACAGTGACACAGAGTAATACATTCCTGCCGAATAAACAGGAACTCTGTACAGTTATACAGAGGAATCCTTACCATGCTGAATAAACAGGAACTCTGTCCAGTTACACAGAGTAATCCTTACCCTGCTGAATAAACAGGAACTCTGTCCAGTTACACAGAGTAATCCTTACCCTGATGAATAAACAGGAACTCTGTCCAGTTACACAGAGTAATCCTTACCTTGCTGAATAAACAGGAACTCTGTACAGTTACACAGAGTAATCCTTACCTTGCTGAATAAACAGGAACTCTGTACAGTTATACAGAGTAATGCTTACCCTGCTGAATAAACAGCAACTCTAGAGTTGCGCAGAGTAATACTTACCCTGCTGAATTTACAGGAACTCTGTCCAGTTACACAGTGTAATCATTACCCTGCTGAATAAACAGCAACTCTAGAGTTGCACAGAGTAATCCTTACCCTGCTGAATAAACAAGAACTCTGTCCAGTTACACAGTGTAATCCTTACCCTGCTGAATAAACAGGAACTCTACAGTGACACAGAGTAATACTTACCCTGCTGAATAAACAGGAACTCTGTACAGTTATACAGAGGAATCCTTACCATGCTGAATAAACAGAAACTCTACAGTGACACAGAGTAATACTTACCCTACTGAATAAACAGGAACTCTGTACAGTTACACAGAGTAATCCTTGCCCTGCTGTATAAACAGGAACTCAATCCAGTTACACAGAGTAATCCTTACCCGGCTGAATGAACAGGGACTCTACAATTACACAGAGTAATCCTTACCCTGCTGAATAAACAGAACTCTACTGTTACACAGAGTAATCTTTATCGGGCTGAATTAGCAGGAACTCTGTACAGTTACACAGAGAAATCTTTATACTGCTGAATAAACAGGAACTCTGTACAGTTATATAGAGTAATCCTCATCAGGCTGAATAAACAGGAACTCTGCACAGTTATACAGTGTAATCCTTATCGTGCTGAATAAACAGGAGCTCTGTCCAGGTACAGAGTAATCCTTCCCCTGCTGAATAAACGGGAACTCTATACAGTTACACAGAGTAATCCTTCCCCTGCTGAATAAACAGGAACTTTGTACAGTTATACAGAGTAATCCTTACCCTGCTGAATGAACAGGAACTCCACAGTTACACAGAGTAATCCTTACTCTGCTGAATATACAGGAACTCGTTCCTGTTACACAGAGTAATGCTTACCCTGCTGAATAAACAGGAACTCTGTACAGTTACACAGAGTAATCCTTACCTTGCTGAATAAACAGGAACTCTGTACAGTTACACAGAGTAATCCTTATCTTGCTGAATAAACAGGAACTCTGTACAGTTATACAGAGTAATGCTTACCCTGCTGAATAATCGGCAACTCTAGAGTTGCGCAGAGTAATACTTACCCTGCTGAATTTACAGGAACTCTGTCCAGTTACACAGTGTAATCATTACCCTGCTGAATAAACAGCAACTCTAGAGTTGCGCAGAGTAATACTTACCCTGCTGAATATACTGGAACTGTGTACAGTTACACAGAGTAATCCTTACCCTGCTGAATAAACGGGAACTCTGTACAGTTACACAGTGTAATTCATACCCTGCTGAATAAACAGGAACTCTGTCCAGTTACATAGTGTAATCATTACCTTGCTGAATAAACAGGAACTCTAGAGTTGCGCAGAGTAATACTTACCCTGCTGAATATACAGGAACTCTGTACAGTTACACAGAGTAATCCTTACCTTGCTGAATAAACAGGAACTCTGTACAGTTACACAGAGTAATCCTTACCCTGCTGAATAAACAGGAACTCTGTACAGTTACACAGAGTAATCCTTACCCTGCTGAACAAACAGAACTCTACAGTTACACATAGCAATCCTTACCTTGCTGTATAACAGTAACTCAATCCAGTTACACAGAGTAATCTTTACCCGGCTGAATGAACAGAATTCTACTGTTACACACAGTATTCTTTACCGGGCTGAATAAACAAGAACTCTGTACAGTTATACAGAGGAATCCTTACCCTGCTGACTATACAGGAGCTCTGTACAGTTACAAAGAGTAATCCTTACCTTGCCGAATAAACACGAACTCTGTCCAGTTACACAGAGTAATCCTTACCCTGCTGAATAAACAGGAACTCTGTCCAGTTACATAGAGTAAACCTTAATTTGCTGAATAAACAGGAACTCTGTACAGTTACAAAGAGTAAACCTTACCTTGTTCAATTAACATGAACTCGATCCGGTTATACAGAGTATTGCTTACCCTGCTGAATGAACAGGAACTCTACAGGTACACAGAGTAATGCTTACCCTGCTGAATAAACAGGAACTCATTCCTGTTACACAGAGTAATCCTTACCCTGCTGAATAAACAAGAACTCTGTCCAGTTACACAGTGTAATCCTTACCCTGCTGAATAAACAGGTACTCTACAGTTGCACAGAGTAATCCTTACTCTGCTGAATAAACAGGAACTCTACAGTGACACAGAGTAATACTTACCCTGCTGAATAAACAGGAACTCTGTACAGTTATACAGAGGAATCCTTACCATGCTGAATAAACAGAAACTCTACAGTGACACAGAGTAATACTTACCCTACTGAATAAACAGGAACTCTGTACAGTTACACAGAGTAATCCTTGCCCTGCTGTATAAACAGGAACTCAATCCAGTTACACAGAGTAATCCTTACCCGGCTGAATGAACAGGGACTCTACAATTACACAGAGTAATCCTTACCCTGCTGAATAAACAGAACTCTACTGTTACACAGAGTAATCTTTATCGGGCTGAATTAGCCGGAACTCTGTACAGTTACACAGAGAAATCTTTATACTGCTGAATAAACAGGAACTCTGTACAGTTACAAAGAGTAATCCTTACCTTGCCGAATAAACACGAACTCTGTCCAGTTACACAGAGTAATCCTTACCCTGCTGAATAAACAGGAATTCTGTCCAGTTACATAGAGTAATCCTTAATTTGCTGAATAAACAGGAACTCTGTACAGTTACAAAGAGTAAACCTTACCTTGTTCAATTAACATGAACTCGATCCGGTTATACAAAGTATTGCTTACCCTGCTGAATAAACAGGAACTCTACAATGACACAGAGTAATCCTTACCTTGCTGAAAAAACAGGAGCTCTACAGTTACACAGAGTGATCCTTATCCTGCTGAATAAACAGGAGCCCTACAGTTACACAGAGTAATCCTTACCCTGCTGTAGAAACACAAACTCTGTACAGTTACACAGAGCAATCCTTACCTTGCTGTACAAACAGTAACTCAATCCAGTTACACAGAGTAATCTTTACCCAACTGAATGATCAGAATTCTACTGTTACACACAGTATTCTTTACCGAGCTGAATAAACAAGAACTCTGTACAGTTACACAGAGTAATCCTTACCTTGCTGAATAAACAGGTACTCTACAGTTACACAGAGGAATCCTTACCCTGCTGAATAAACAGGAACTCTGTCCAGTTACACAGAGTAATCCTTACCCTGCTGAATAAACAGGAACTCTGTCCAGTTGCACAGAGTAATCCTTACCCTGCTGAATGAACAGGAACTCTACAGTTACACAGAGTAATCCTTACCCTGCTGAATGAACAGGAGCTCTACTGTTACACAGAGTAATCCTTATCCTGCTGAATAAACAACAACTCTGTACAGTTACACAGAGTAATCTTTAACTTGCTCAATAAACAGAAACTCGATCCAGTTACACAGAGTAATCCTTACCCTGCTGAATAAACAGGAAGTCGTTCCTGTTACACAGAGTAATCCTTACTCTGCTGTAGAAACACAAACTCTGTACAGTTACACAGAGTAATCCTTACCCTTCTAAATAAACAGTAACTCTGTACAGTTACACATAGTAATCCTTACCCTGCTGAATAAACAGGAGCTCTGCCCAGTTACACATAGTAATCCTTCCCCTGCTGAAAAAACAGGAACTCTGTCCAGTTACACAGTGTAATTCCTATCCTGCTGTATAAACAGGAACTTTAGAGTTACACAGAGTAATCCTTACGCTGCTGAATAAACAGGAACTCGTTCCTGTTACACAGAGTAATCCTTACCCTTCTAAATAAACAAGAACTCTGTACAGTTACACAGTGTAATTCTTATCCTGCTGAATAAACAGGAACTCTACAGTTACACATAGTAATCCTTACCCTGCTGAATAAACAGGAGCTCTGCCCAGTTACACAGAGTAATCCTTACGCTGCTGGATGAACAGGAACTCTACAGTTACACGGAGTAATTCTAACGCTGCTGAATAAACAGGAACTCTACAGTTACACAGAGTAATTCTTACCCTGCTGAATAAACAGGAACTCTGTACAGTTACACAGAGTATTCCTTACCCTGCTGAATGAACAGGAATTCCATAGTTACAGAGAGTAATCTTTACCCTGCTGAATAAACAGGAACTCTACAGTTACACAGATTAATCCTAACCCTGCTGGATAAACAGGAACTCTGTACAGTTACACAGAGTAATCCCTACCCTGCTGAATAAACAGGAGCTCTCCTGTTCCACAGAGTAATCCTTATCCTGCTGAATAAACAACAACTCTGTACAGTTACACAGAGTAATCCTTAACTTGCTCAATAAACAGGAACTCGATCCAGTTACACAGAGTAATCCTTACCCTGCTGAATAAACAGGACTCTACTGTTACACAGAGTACACTTTATCCTGCTGAATAAACAGGAACTCTATACAGTTACACAGAGTAATCCTTACCCTGCTGAATAAACAGGAAGTCGTTCCTGTTACACAGAGTAATCCTTACTCTGCTGTAGAAACACAAACTCTGTACAGTTACACAGTATAATCCTCACCCTGCTGAATAAACAGGAACTCTGTCCAGTTACACAGTGTAATTTCTACCCTGCTGTATAAACAGGAACTCTACAGTTACACATAGTAATCCTAACGCTGCTGAATAAACAGGAACTCTGTACAGTTACACAGAGTAATCCTTACCCTGCTGAATAAACAAAAACTCTACCGTTACGCAGTGTAATCCTTACCCTGCTGAATAAACAGGAACTCTACAGTTACACAGAGTAATCCTTACCCTGCTGAATAAACAGGAACTCTGTACAGTTACACAGTGTATTCCTTACCCTGCTGAATGAACAGGAACTCCACAGTTACAGAGAGTAATCTTTACCCTGCTGAATAAACAAAAACTCTACCGTTACGCAGTGTAATCCTTACCCTGCTGAATTAACAGGAACTCTACAGTTACACAGAGTAATCCTTACCCTGCTGAATAAACAGGAACTCTGTACAGTTACACAGTGTATTCCTTACCCTGCTGAATGAACAGGAACTCCATAGTTACAGAGAGTAATCTTTACCCTGCTGAATAAACAGGAACTCTACAGTTACACAGATTAATCCTAACCCTGTTCGATAAACAGGAACTCTGTATATTTACACAGAGTAATCCTTACCCTGCTCATTAAACAGAAACTCTGTACAGTTACACAGAGTAATCCTTACCGTGCTGAATAAACAGCAGCTCCCTATAATTAGCACATAACATGAACTCCCATCACTAGTTGGAAGTTTCAGTTCATTGCTTAAACACGACAGCATTAACTGACCTTGCTGCAGTGTAAGTAGTACTTGGCTTGTGATTGTTAGTTCTGTTGCTGGTTCACCAGATATTGTCCATTTTACCCAAGAGTGAAAGAAGAAGCTTTGAATAGTTCAATCACAAAAGCTCAGGACACAAAATGCCTACCTGATATTATTCTACGTAGAATGCACTGAGATTGGATACAACACAATGATCGAACATACACTCATTTTACCCAGAACTCACTTTCACAATAGAGACAACATGTGATGCACCATTGCAAATTGTTTAAAGAAATCAGCCGACATTTATTATTTGATTTTTAAAAATATGTAATGGGAACAAAAGCTCCTGATACCTTCCCCTGCCTATTTGCTATCTGAGGGAGGGCGTCCAGGTTCACAGGCACCAGGAGCCAATATTTCCATGATGATTGCACAGCTATTTGGCCACGGTGGGCATCACAGCCGTGCCCAACCCTGGACTCATCCGGTATCCGCTTTTCCTTTCCATTCCCAGCAGGGATCACCAACCCAGTCGTCAGCGACGGAAATCTTTATTTAATTTCTCTCCTCTATGAGAGTTTGAGACCAGTGTCCCCAAATCAGAGGGGAGGAGGGGCTCAGCACAGACGTGGGTTTGAACCCAGGCAACCTTCCCGTCTTCAGGCTCCAGCATCTTGGTGTCTCTACGCTCTGAGGCACTGAGCAAGTCAATCGCTATGCACAGGCTTCACTCTGCCCTCCTTTGGCTTGTCCTCAGTTGCGATTCAGCGGGTAATATTCTTAAATCAGGCTGCTGAAGGTTCAAAGTCCAGTCTAGGGACTTGGACCATCAAACCAAGGCTGACACGCCAGCGGGAGGGCGGCACTGTTGGAGGCGCTGTCACTTGGATGAGGTAACAGCAGCGACCTGCATTTTTATAGCACCTTTGACCTAATAGAATGTCCATCGGTGCGTCACAGGAACACGTTAAAGGCAAAAGTTGGCACCGTTAAGACCTTTCTGCCCTCTCTGGTGGGCGTAACATAATCACCATTCCGAAGGAGAGCAGGGGACTTGTCCTGGCCAATACTTATCCCTCAAAAAAAATGATCTTAGTCATTATCTCATTGTTGTTTGTGGGAGCTTGCTGTGCGTAACCATGACTGCACTTCACTGAGGGTAAGATGCTTTGGGGTATCCTAAGGTTGGGAGGAAAGCGGCAAGCTATATCCTTTGCTACAACCGGCGGACAAAACACCAGCTCAGAAGGCTGCCACCTGCCCTTTTGCCCTCTCCTGCCAACGTTGACTCTTACCAGGACATCGCCCCCTGGGCACTGCCTAGAGTTGCCAACTGTGATTAAATGTATTCTTGGAGGTTTCATCCAATGACTTGCCCCCACATTCCAGCCATTAGTCAGCCAACACATCCACCCTTGTGAGGCTCTGCCTTCCTACGCCAACTGGAAAGCAAAAAGACTCATTACCCAATTGGAAGATTCTTGACTGTCAGACAAACAGACTTATTTTTCCTCCTATTTCAATATTTTTGTAATAAAAACAAAAAACTGCGGATGCTGGAAATCCAAAATAAAAACTGAATTACCTGGAAAAACTCAGCAGGTCTGGCAGCATCAGCGGAGAAAAAAAGAGTTGACGTTTCGAGTCCTCATGACATTTCAACAGAACTGAGTGAATATTAGGAGAGGGGTGAAATATAAGCTGGTTTAAGGTGGGGGGGGGCGGTGGTAGAGAAGTGGGGAGGGTGTGATTGTAGGGACAAACAAGCAGTGATAGGAACAGATAATCAAAAGATGTCACAGACAAAAGAACAAAAGAACACAGAGGTGTTGAAGTTGGTGATATTATCGAAACGAATGTGCTAATTAAGAATGGATGGTAGGGCACTCAAGGTACAGCTCTAGTGGGGGTGGGGTGGAAAGACTAGCAGGGCATAAAAGATTTAAAAATAACAGAAATAGGTGGGAAAAGGAAAATCTATATAAATTATTGGAAAAAACAAAAGGGATGGGGAAGAAAGAGAAAGGGTGAGGATGGAGGAGGGAGTTCAAGATCTAAAGTTGTTGAATTCAATATTCAGTCTGGAAGGCTGTAAAGTGCCTAGTCGGAAGATGAGGTGCTGTTCCTCCAGTTTGTGTTGGGCTTCACTGGAACAATGCAGCAGGCCAAGGACAGACATGTGGGCAAGAGAGCAGGGTGGAGTGTTAAAATGGCAAGCAACAGGGAGGTTTGGGTCATTCTTGCAGACAGACCGCAGGTGTTCTGCAAAGCGGTCACCCAGTCTGCGTTTGGTCTCTCCAATGTAGAGGAGACCACATTGGGAGCAACGAATGCAGTAGACTAAGTTGGGGGAAATGCAAGTGAAATGTTGCTTCACTTGAAAGGAGTGTTTGGGCCCTTGGACGGTGAAGAGAGAGGAAGTGAAGGGGCAGGTGTTGCATCTTTTGCGTGGGCAAGGGGAGGTGCTGTAGGTGGCATTTTTGTGCCTGTTAAAGAGAAACATTCAAAGAAAAGTTGAAAAGGCAGCAACCTGTTTGAACGCCCCGGTGACTCTTCTCCAGAGTTGCGCAGGCAGGGCGGAATGTTCCGGACCCGTCCGCCGCCGCGGTGGTCCGGTCCCGCCGAAAGCCCGTGGACTTTTGGCTGTGCCGCCGAAATCTCCCCCGGTGGGAAATCCCGGCCACAGCAGCGCCCCGGAGATCGATCTTCAATCCCTTGGAGGCTCCGGGCCAATCCTGGAGGGTTGGCAACACACCACCCCCCCCCCCCCCCCCCCCCCCCCCCCCCCCGCCCCCCACCCACCCCCAACCACCCCCACTCGAGTGGCCTGCCTCGGATAGGCAAATATCAAGCACCGAGCAACCCTGATGCCGGCAAAGGAGGAATCACTGGGAGACAGGCCGTGGGCAGGAGCTCCCAAGCTAACACCATCCTCGGCCTCAGGATAGCAGCACATTCTGCTAATGCCTAGGCTGAGCTCAGCTTAGGTAGCATCAGATCCCACCTGATCTGCACGCTAGGGGAGGGGAGGGGAGCTGTCTCTTTTCTTTTGAAATAATGCTTTAAAATAATTGACGCAAAAAAGAAAAATTGAAAGGCTGCACTTGCTTCTGCGAATGGGAAGTTAAACAGCAGCAATCGGAAGGGCCCCTAAAACAAATAATCGTCAAATTGCTGCCTCCTCGCCCTCCCTTAATAACAGCTGCTGCTGCTGCTGGGCAGAACCGCTCAATTTATCATGTCGCCAAGACCTCTGCCCTGCCGGATGCAGAGAGTTCCACTCCTCCCCTTTGATGTGCAGGAGAAGGAGCTGCACAGATTGAATCTGCTCAGGTTCGAGCGCGGGGTCTGTGGAACCCGATCGACTGTGTTCAGGGTTTCAGTTTCCTGTTTCTCTCTCTCTCTCTCTCTCTCTCTCTCGCTCTCTCACCTCATGCCAAACCCGTGCCTGCGATGAGCTGGGTAGCTTGCACGCAGCGTACACACGGCGTGCCGGCGCTCGCCCTTGGTGGGGGGGGTGGGGGCACCACTGCTGTAGGTTTCTGCATTCACTGCCCTCCCAACCACCAAGGGACTCCAGCCCCAGCTCAACTGGAGCTTAATCCAGGGTTAAACACGCCCTCTGTACCTTATCACATCAAACAGCACCTGGGGGAGGGATATGGTCTAGGTCTGATACCGGGTGAGTGCGGGTCTGATACAGGGTGAGTGCGGGTCTGATACAGGGTGAGTGCAGGTCTGATACAGGGTGAGTGCGGGTCTGATACTGGGTGAGTGCGGGTCTGATACAGGGTGAGTGCGGGTCTGATACTGGGTGAGTGCAGGTCTGATACAGGGTGAGTGCGGGTCTGATACAGGGTGAGTGCGGATCTGATACAGGGTGAGTGTAGGTCTGATACAGGGTGAGTGCGGGTCTGATACAGGGTGAGTGCAGGTCTGATACAGGGTGAGTGCGGGTCTGATACTGGGTGAGTGAGGGTCTGATACAGGGTGAGTGCGGGTCTGATACTGGGTGAGTGCGGGTCTGATACAGGGTGAGTGCGGGTCTGATACTGGGTGAGTGTGGATCTGATACTGGGTGAGTGCGGGTCTGATACTGGGTGAGTGTGGATCTGATACTGGATGAGTGCGGGTCTGATACTGGGTAGAGTGCGGGTCTGATGCTGGGTGGAGTGTGGGTCTGATACAGGGTGAGTGTGGGTCTGATACTGGGTGAGTGCGGGTCTGATACTGGGTGGAGTGCGGGTCTGATACTGGGTGAGTGCGGATCTGATACTGGGTGAGTGCGGGTCTGATACAGGGTGAGTGCGGATCTGATACTGGGTGAGTGCGGGTCTGATACTGGGTGGAGTGCGGGTCTGATACAGGGTGAGTACGGATCTGATACTGGGTGAGTGCGGGTCTGATACTGGGTGAGTGCGGATCTGATACTGGGTGAGTGCGGGTCTGATACTGGGTGAGTGCGGATCTGATACTGGGTAAGTGCGGGTCTGATACAGGGTGAGTGCGGGTCTGATACTGGGTGGAGTGTGGGTCTGATACTGGGTGAGTGTGGATCTGATACTGGGTGGAGTGGGGGTCTGATACTGGGTGGAGTGGGGGTGTGATACTGGGTGGAGTGGGGGTCTGATACTGGGTGGAGTGGGGGTGTGATACTGGGTGGAGTGCGGATCTGATACTGGGTGAGTGCGGGTCTAATACTGGGTGAGTGCGGGTCTGATACTGGGTGGAGTGGGGGTGTGATACTGGGTGGAGTGGGGGTGTGATACTGGGTGGAGTGGGGGTGTGATACTGGGTGGAGTGGGGGTCTGATACAGGGTGGAGTGCGGGTCTGATTCTGGGTGAGTGCGGGTCTGATACTGGGTGGAGTGTGGGTCTGATACTGGGTGGAGTGGGGGTCTGATACTGGGTGGAGTGGGGGTGTGATACTGGGTGGAGTGGGGGTGTGATACTGGGTGGAGTGGGGGTCTGATACAGGGTGGAGCGGGGGTCTGATTCTGGGTGGAGTGCGGGTCTGATTCTGGGTGAGTGCGGGTCTGATACTGGGTGGAGTGTGGGTCTGATACTGGGTGGAGTGGGGGTCTGATACTGGGTGGAGTGTGGGTCTGATACTGGGTGGAGTGGGGGTCTGATACTGGGTGAGTGCGGATCTGATACTGGGTGGAGTGTTGGTCTGATACTGGGTGGGGTGTTGGTCTGATACTGGGTGGAGTGGGGGTCTGATACTGGGTGGAGTGGGGGTGTGATACTGGGTGGAGTGGGGGTGTGATACTGGGTGGAGTGGGGGTCTGATACTGGGTGGAGTGGAGGTGTGATACTGGGTAGAGTGTTGGTCTGATACTGGGTGGAGTGGGGGTGTGATACCGGGTGGAGTGGGGGTGTGATACTGGGTGGAGTGGGGGTCTGATACTGGGTGGAGTGGGGGTGTGATACCGGGTGGAGTGGGGGTGTGATACTGGGTGGAGTGGGGGTGTGATACCGGGTGGAGTGGGGGTGTGATACTGGGTGGAGTGGGGGTGTGATACCGGGTGGAGTGGGGGTGTGATACTGGGTGGAGTGTTGGTCTGAGACTGGGTGGAGTGGGGGTGTGATACTGGGTGGAGTGGGGGTGTGATACTGGGTGGAGTGGGGGTGTGATACTGGGTGGAGTGCGGGTCTGATACTGGGTGGAGTGGGGGTCTGATACTGGGTGGAGTGCGGGTCTGATACTGGGTGGAGTGCGGGTCTGAGACTGGGTGGAGTGGGCGTGTGATACTGGGTAGAGTGGGGGTGTGATACTGGGTGGAGTGGGGGTGTGATACTGGGTGGAGTGGGGGTCTGATACTGGGTGGAGTGGGGGTCTGATACTGGGTGGAGTGGGCGTGTGATACTGGGTAGAGTGGGGGTGTGACACTGGGTGGAGTGGGGGTCTGAGACTGGGTGGAGTGGGGGTGTGATATTGGGTGGAGTATGAGTCTGGGAAATAGGAGTACTGGTCCGAACTGGCCTTGTATACCCTAAAATGGAACATCAGTAAAAACTGGGAAATAAAAATACTGGTCCAAATTGGTTTTCCCTAAATGGGTGTGTGTGTGTGTGTGTGTGTGTGTGTGTGTGTGTGTGTGTGTGTGTGTGTGTGTGTGTGTGTGTGTGTGTGTGTGTTGATACTGGGTTCCAAACAGGGTCAGCAGAAGTCAGCATACAATCCAACAAACCCAGAGAGTACAACATCACCAACAAAATAACAAGGGACATCCTGGTAGGCAGGGGGTTGGGATTGGCCTCGAGCCACACAGCTCATAGGTTTAATCCGCAATCTATGACGAGCAACACGCCAAAATACAAGAAGGCATAAATAGCTTGCAGATCGAGTGGGCAGATCAACCAACTTCAATCCCGTAACGATTAAGAAGATTTGTTTTGGTAGGAGGAATAATTGGGGGTGGGTGGTCACGTATTCCTTGGAAGGGAGCAAACTAAACAGGGTAGAGGAGTGCAGAAATTTGGAGACATAGATATATAAATCACCAGGAGTACAGTAACAATGCATTCTGCTGAATTCAGAAAGAGTGCAGAAACTACTGAATTCAGTAGTACTGAAGTGCTGAATTCAGAAAGTACTAGGGTTTGCTTCTGGAGGAATCTTTCCCAAAAGCAGGGAGTTCATGTTACACTTGGAACATTGTGCACTCAGTATTGGAGAGAGATATTGAAGATATTGCACAATAACTTTACAAAGGGGTTACCAGAACCAAGAGCAAATATCAGGAAGGATTGAGCAGTCTAAGGGCTCATTAAAAGGATATGAGACAAGACAGAAGTGCCTTTACAATTGTGAAGAGATTGATGTGGACAAACTGTTTCTTGTAGTGGACGTGAAGTGGTGAAAATACAAGATGGCACTTATAGGCCCAATAAATCAAGGGGCTCAATGTGACCTATTCCTGTTCCTAAATAATTTAGGAGGAATTTCTTTGCACTAAGAAGGGGTCAGAATGTGGGAGTCACTGCTACTGAGAATGCTTAAACCCCTTTCTGTTAGCAGGAGGGTTGGTCGGTAACCAGAGGACACTGGTTTAGATAACTGGCAAATGAACAAGGGGGGAGGTGAGAAGAATTCCGTTATTACGCAGCAGGTTGTGATCTGGAATGCGCTGCCGGAAAGGGCAGTGGAAACAGATTCAATAGCAACTTTCAAAAGGGCAGGTGATGGCATGGTGGTATTGTCACTGGGCCAGTGTTCCAGAGACCCAGGGTAATGCTCCGGGGACCTGGGTTCGAATCCCACCACGGCAGATGGTGAAACCTGAATTCAATAAGAATCTGGAATTGCAAGTCTGAGGGTGACCATGAAACCATTGCCCGTTATTGTAAAAACCCTGCCGGTTCACTAATGTCCTCTAGGGAAGGAAATCTGCTGCCCTCAGCATGTCTGACCTACATGTGAATCCAGACCCAAAGCAATGTGGTTGACTCTTAAATGGCCCCTGAACAAGGGCAATTAGGGATGGGTCTAGCCAGTGCTGCCAACATCCCATGAATAAATATGACAAAGGAGAACTGAGCAGGGACTAATTGGGTGGAACTTTTAATGGAACCAGCACATGCATAATGGACCGAATGGCCTCCTTCATTGCTGTACAATTCTATGGCCCAATACCCCATGTCAGGGGTGGGCAATAAATGCGGTCATGCCAATCTCACTCATATCCCAAGATCGCAAAAAAAAATTCAGCTGAACTGGCCGTGTCTAACCACAAGAATTGTGGCCTTTGGGGAAGGGAGCAGAGAGAGAGAGAACGAAAAATAACAGCAGAGTCACAGTTCAATATGGTGATCAGAGACTGGGGGAATTACACCGGCCTTTATCAATATTTTAATTAAATTCACGAGGGAGGCCAGGCTAATGAATCACACAAATTGCTGGCAACTAGCAAGCACTCGTTTGTTAATTTAAAAGGTTTCTAATCTCATCAGGTGCTGATAACAAGGACAGAATGCACGTAAGGAAACAATCATATGCAGATACAAGCAGTGTGATGTCAAGTGATTCTTTTCGGGTGGGGAGTCAATCGACTATATTATCATTTACTCAGTTAATTAACTGATTATTCCAATCATTAAAACCCAGTTTGCCGCTGAAATGTATATCTGCCACGCTTTGTGCTTCGATTTTTTTTTCTCTGTTGTTAAATTATAAATGGAGTTTAGGCCCCCCAAAAAAAGCTTTTTTTTCCTTTTTAGCCTATCTCTGAATCCCTCACCTCTCCAGATAGATCTACTTGCCTCTTGTCCGCTTCAGTGACTTTCCTTGGTTACATGTTCCTCAGCTTTGCTCTTATTTGGGTGTGAAAATGCTGCCTGATATTTGAACTCTTCGCCACAATGAACAGTTTTTCCCAGATCAATGTTGCCCATGTCCCTTTCATCATCTTAGAAACCTCAAAATCTCCCTTTTAATAAAGGAAATAAACTCAACTTCCTTATAACTTAATTTTCTACTATCTTGAAGGAGCTTCGTTCTTTCCCTCTGTTCCCCTCTCAATTTATATTCTGCCCGAGACTGTCACAATGGATATCCATCAAAGTGTGCAGGCGGATCAAGCAGGTTACTGAAGCTTTGCTCATTACAGATAAATATGCTTCTCCTGAGGAGGAACATAGAGGACTCCAAGTCATGGGCAAGTAACATACGTGCCACATGCGTGCCAGGCAATGACCAGCTCCAACAAGAGAGAATCTAACCATCTCCCCTTGACATTCAACCATTACCATCACTGTATCCCCCACCCTTGACATCCTGGGGATCACCATTGACCACAAACTTGTGGATGACTCTTAAATGCCCTCTGAAATGGCCACTCAGCTGTGCCAAACCGCTTTAGAAAAATCAAAAAGGAATAAAACCAGATGGACTGCACTGTGGCTCTACCTGCACCCAATGGTCTGCAGTGCTTCAAGAAGGAGGTTCACCGCCACCCTACCTTCTCAAGGGCAATTAGGGATGGGCAACAAAGGCTGGCCCTGCCAGAGGCGCTCACCTCCCATAAAGGAATAAAGAAACTTAACTGGACCAGCCAGATAAATACTGTGGCTACAAGAGCAGGTCAAATGCTGGAAAATCTGTGTTGAGTAACTCACTTCCTGACTCCCCCAAAGCCTGTCCACCATCTACAAGGCACAATTCAGGAGAGTGATGGAATACACTCCACTTGCCTGGATGAGTGCAGCTCCGACAACACTCAAGAAGCTCCACATCATCCAGGACAAAGCAGCCCCGCTTGATCAGCACCCCAGCCACCAGTTTCCACATTCAGTCCCTCCACCACTGATGCACAGTGGCAGCAGTGTGTACCGTTTACACTGAATGAGTGCTGATTGTTGGCAAGTGGACTCCAATTGGTAGAGGTGTTGCCATGGAGAATGCACCAGTACTTTCTTGTGAATCGTCCTGATGAGTGCAAGACAAAAAGCTTTGACAAAAATGTTTTTTTTTCAGCAGTATTGCTGTTCTTACAAAACACCATGTGCTATGATTTTATATAAGCAACCCAATCAGAGCTCAGTTCTCCATGTGGATAGAGCATTCGTTCATCGGTTTGAAGACCCTGAGAGAGAGCCATACTCAAACGGCTACAGTTAAGATACAGTTCTTCAGCCCAGATACCCTTTTGGTTGGAACTCCTCGCTGGGAGCACAGAAATGCTGAATTTAATAACTGTCGTTTACATCGAACTCTTGTATGTGTCTACATCAGTAAAGTGATAGGGTATGTCTTGCATCAAATGTGCAATTATCACAGCGTCACAGATGCAAAGTTTGTGTGACAAGTGCAGCTTATTTGTGTTATGTGCATGTCCATATCCATGTGTGTGCTCATATATATGTATGGATTTATGAGTATGTGTGTGTGTGTCTGTCTGTCTGCACGTGTGTATGCATATATGTATTTGTGCATATGTATTTGCATGTTTTTGAATATATGTCTATGTATATGCCAATCTATACGTATATTTATGTTTGTGTATGTGTGCACGTACATATGTATGTGACTTCTTGAATCACTAGAGGCTGTGTGGTGAAGGTGCTCCCTCGAACAGTGTTGTTATTTAAGGAATTCCAGAGTTCTGACCCAGCAGAAATGAAGCAATGATGATATATGTCCCAGGCTGGGTGGCACATGAATAGGAGGGGAATTCAGAGGTGGTGGTGTTCCCATGCAGCTGTTGGCCTTGTCTTTCTGGGCAGGAGAGGGTGTGGGTTGGTGCTGTCCGAGAAGCCTTGGCAAGCTGCTGCAGTGCATCCTGTGGATAATACACAGTGCAGCCTTGGTCACTGACAGTGCAGCGGGTGGCTATTTGAGATGGTGTGTGGGGGGGCCGATGAAGCATTCTGCTTTGTCCTGGATGGTGTTGAGCTTCTTGATTGTTGCTGGAGCTAAACCCATTCAGGCAAGTGGAAATTATTCCCCCATACCCCTGGCTGGTGCCTTGCAGGCAATGGAGAGTCTTTGGGGAATCAGGGAGTCACCTGCCACAGAATTCTCAGCCTCTGACCTATGCCAGTGGCATTTTTGAGGGACGTTTGAGGAAAAACACCCCAAAGGATTTCACAACAGGGATCGGGAGGGAGGGAATGAAAGGAATGGATGACAACCAAAGAGGATGATGTTCAGAAGGATGACTTAACTTGTGGAATGGGAAGTGGCGGGGTAGTGGGGAGCATTGTGGGTGGGTGGGGGGTGGGGAGATATGTTACACCTAGCCAGGTGCAGTTCAGAAACAGTGTGTTTATTTTTCCCAAAGATTACTGGTAAAACTTAGTACTATGAGACACTTTTGTTATCAGAAAGGTAAAGTCCAAAGACATAGTGAAACAATGGGAATCTGCATTCAAAGTGGAAAATATGTATAAAGGAGCGAAGGCTGTATGTAAGAGTAGGCATTTTAGGATCAAACAAGTGTGAAAAGCCTTCAGCATCTATCCTCAAGCTGCTATCTATAACAAACTGAAGTTAAGGAAACTCAGTTTGAATTCGGTTGGTTCAGGGTATTGTGTGTGTCATCTTGCCTGGGTCTTACTGTTACCTTAACAAAAGTGTAACTGGGAGTCAGATTAAGTAGGGAATTTGGAAGTTATTATAGTATTAACTTGTAGACATAGGTATGTGCTTAAAAATTATTTTTCTTGTTAAATAAAAGACTTGGTGGTCTTTTAACAACTGAATTCAAGACACACATCTTGAAATTTATATGAATTGCAAAACAAGTTGTGGGGGTTGTTTCAAGTTTCCCTTTGGGATGCGAACAACTCAGCGTTTACCATCAGCTGTGCCATAACACTGGGGTAGTTGGGGGGGGGGGGGTGCGGGGGCGAGTTTAAAGAGGAGCTTCAAGGAGGAGAGAGAAAGGGGTGACAGGTTTAGGGAGGGAATTTCAGAGTGAGGGATCTAGAAAGTTGCAGGGGTGGCCACCAATGACAGAATGATGGGAGGGTGGATGTCCAAGAAATGGAGAGTTCAGGGGTTGGGGATTGTAGTACTGGGTCACTGTCTTCAATAACACATTACTTATACAATTACCGAGCTCATCATCCTAATGTAAGCTACGCCGTGCGGGTTAGTGTCTCTTCATCATGCTCACGTTGCACTACGTGCAAGTGGCAATTGAGGTCAAGGTTGACAGGTGACTGAGGTCAGGTCACAGTCTGTTTGTTGCTGTAAAGATGTTCGCACAGTCACTTGAGGACACCTGACAGCCTAGATTTCTGAATTCCGTCAACGCACTGAGGTCGATAGCTGGGCCAATCTATCTGTTTCTGTGCTGTGCAGATTGCCAGTCTGACAGGCATCTCTTCAAAGCAGCGTGACAGATCCTCGACTGCTACTGAAAGGGGGTGAGAGCAGTGTTGGGAGCATCCCTCACAACTTGAAATCAAACAGCCTCTTTAACACACTAAAACGCTCCAAAGCACTTCGCAGGACTGTTATCAGTTTGACACCTGGGGCTGAATAATACCAGGGGGCACGGACGGGTCACCTAAAGTCCGATGGAGCTGACCCGCTCCGTGCTGACCTGCCCCTCAGCCGCAACGTGCTGCGGGCGGGCAGGCTAAACAAGCGGGACCTCTGCCCCTCACTGGGGAGGATATCCCGCCCTCTGGAGCTGGCGGCCAATCAGATTGGCCGGCAGCTCCATCAGCCCTGGCGGCGCCAAGAGCAGTTTGGCGGGCACAGCCGGGACTGCGAGAGGAGGAGGAGGAGGAAGGCGGCCTACGGATGCCGGAGACGGGTACGTCTCGGGCAGGGAGGGTTCGGGCGGGTCAGGGATGGGGGCGGGAGCGCAGGTTTAAGGCCGTGGGCGGGTAGGAAGAAAGAAGGGCGGGACCGGCCCCCTCCACCGCCCCCCCGCCCCCGGATTCACAAAGGGCAACCCCTGAGGATAGAACCTCCCCTTTCTTCCCACCCTTTGAAGAAATTATTTTTTGTAAAGGGGGTTGCCCGCTCCCAGTGATTTAATGGTGTGGGCAGCGTATTAGCTGCATCAACTGGCTTGGTAACAAGCCTAATTGACCCTTGATTACCTATTTAACTAGGGCAGACGGGCTGCGGGTTTTGGGGCAGTCCAAATTACTGGGGGTGAGTTCCGGGGTGGGTGGGAAGGTGGTGGTGGTGGGGGCACCTGCACTAATTTACCTGCCCCCACTGAAAACATGCCTGGTGGGGACATGTAGACACGGAAGAAGGAGGCATTAGGAGAGTTGACAAAGGTTTGGTCCAAGAGGAAGGTTTTAACAAGTGTCTTAAAGGATGAGAGGGGGCTGGTGGTGGGGGGGGGGTTAGGGAGGGAATTCCAGGGCTTGGGGGCCTAATCGGCAGCTGAAGGGATGGCTGCCAATGGTGGAGCAGTTAAAATCGGGGATGCTCTTCAAGAGGCCAGAGTTAGAGAAGCACAGGGGTCTCAGAGGGTTGTGGGGTTGGGGATTACAGAGATTGGGAGGGGCGCGGCCACAAGGGGATCTGAAACCAAGGATGAGAATTTTAAATCTGAGATATTGCTGGAGTGGGAACCAAGGCGAGTCGAGCGAGCAGAGGGGGTGATGGACAAATGGGGCTTGGTGCGATTTAGGACACGGGAGACAGAGTTTTGGATGAGCTCCAGTTTTTAGAGGGAGTGAGTGAGATGGGAGAGAGTGTAACAAAAGCAGGGGTTGAGGTTGAGGAGCTGAGGCAGGAGCATAGAAAGCTATGGAATAACAATCCAATCGAAGCAAAGTTTGTCCATCCAGGAAAGGCCTCCATCTATTTGTTAAACTCCTCCTAACAGCTGTAGAAAGCAAGTCCAGATTTTTGGTCCCTAAAGTTGATTCCAACTCATCCGTTCTCCAGTAACTTATAAAACTCAGTCTTGGGCTGATACGTGGCAAGTAACATTCACGCCATACAAATGCCAGGTAATGACCATCTCCAACAAGAGAGAATTCAAATATTTCCCCTTGTCATTCAAAGGCATTACCATCACTGAATCCCCTACTATCAACATCCTGGCGGTTACCATTGACCAGAAAATGAACTGGATTAGCCATATAAATACTGCAGCTATAAGAGCAGGTCAGAGGCTGGGAATTCTATGCAGTGAGTAATTCGCCTCCTAACTCCCCAAAGCCTGTCCACCATCTACAAGGCACAAGTCAGGAGTGTGATGGAATACTCCCCACTTGCCTGGATGAGTGCAGCTCCCACAACACTCGAGAAGTTCGACACCATCCAGGACAAAGCAGCCCTGCTTGATTGGCACCCCATCCACCACCTTAAACATTCACTCTCTCCACCAAGACGCAGAGTAGCAGCAGTGTGTGTACCATCTACAAGATGCACTGTAACAACTCGCCAAAGCTCCTTCGACAGCACCTTCCAAACCCACGACCACTACCATCTAGAAGGACAAGGGCAGCAGACACATGGGAACACCACCACCTGGAAGTTCCCCTCCAAGTCACTCACCATCCCGACTTGGAAATATATCGGCCGTTCCTTCACTGCTGCTGGGCCAAAACCCTGGAACTCCCTCCCTAACAGCACTGTGGGTGTACCTACACCACAGGGACTGCAGCGATTCTGGAAGGCAGCTCACCACCACCTTCTCAAGGGCAACTAGGGGTGGGCAATAAAAATGCTAGATGCCAACATCCTGGGGAAGAATTGTTTAAAAACCGTGGTCAGGAAACAGAGGAGCTGGGGTGTGGCAGAGGTGCCCAGATTTCTGACGTGCATCCGACTGACAGAGAGGGCAGCCTCTGGAGGATACCGTGTTCCAGGTGTGGCAGTCATGGTCCCTCTGGCCGGTGAAGCCACACACAACGGCCACGGAAGGTGGGGGGGAGGGGGGGGTGGTGGTAGGGAGTGGGGGGGCGCAATCTTTCTTTACGCCCACTGAGTGTGGCTGATGGAAAGAGGAAGAAATCCAACGGGAATCCGATAAGTGGATTTTTATTGACTCTGTCTGCTGCACAGACTGCGAAATTGAGGCGCTGACTGGTTGATTCATTCTGAAAGGAATCAGGGTTTTAATCCTAGGATTCATTTACTTTTCATGGACCGGTTAAAGTGGCTCTACCTTCACCGGCATGACGGTTGGGTGAATGGGGACGCTGGCTGATGTGCTGAAGGCGCCCTGCAGCGGACAGGGGACGGCATTAAAGGGCAGCCCAGTCCCTCAGCACCAACCAGTCTACCTTTGAGTTAGAAAGTACAGGACCGAGGGGGTGCTGCACTGTCGAACAGGACTGAGGGAGTGCTGCACTGTCTAACAGGACTGAGGGAGAGCTGCACTGTCTAACAGGACTGATGGAGTGCTGCACTGTCTAACAGGACTGAGGGAGTGCTGCACTGTCGAACAGGACTCAGGGAGTGCGGCACTGTCTAACAGGACTGAGGGAGTGCTGCACTGTCTAACAGGACTGAGGGAGTGCTGCACTGTCTAACAGGACTGAAGAAGTGCTGCACTGTCTAACAGGTCTGAGGGAGTGCTGCACTGTCGAACAGGACTGAGGGAGTGCTGCACTGTCTAACAGGACTGAGGGAGTGCTGCACTGTCTAACAGGACTGAGGGAGTGCTGCACTGTCTAACAGGACTGAGGGAGTGCTGCACTGTCTAACAGGACTGAGGGAGTGCTGCACTGTCTAACAGGACTGATGGAGTGCTGCACTGTCTAACAGGACTGAGGGAGTGCTGCACTGCTGAACAGGACTGAGGGAGTGCTGCACTGTCTAACAGGACTGAGGGAGTGCTGCACTGTCTAACAGGACTGAGGGAGCGCTGCACTGTCGAACAGGACTGAGGGAGTGCTGCACTGTCGAACAGGACTGAGGGAGTGCTGCACTGTCTAACAAGACTGAGGGAGTGCTGCACTGTCTAACAGGACTGAGGGAGTGCTGCACTGTCTAACAGGACTGAGGGAGCGCTGCACTGTCTAACAGGACTGAGGGAGCGCTGCACTGTCTAACAGGACTGAGGGAGCGCTGCACTGTCTAACAGGACTGAGGGAGTGCTGCACTGTCTAACAGGACTGAGGGAGTGCTGCACTGTCGAACAGGACTGAGGGAGTGCTGCACTGTCTAACAGGACTGAGGGAGTGCTGCACTGTCTAACAGGACTGAGGGAGTGCTGCACTGTCTAACAGGACTGAGGGAGTGCTGCACTGTCGAACAGGACTGAGGGAGTGCTGCACTGTCGAACAGGACTGAGGGAGTGCTGCACTGTCTAACAGGACTGAGGGAGTGCTGCACTGTCGAACAGGACTGAGGGAGCGCTGCACTGCTGGACAGGACTGAGGGAGTGCTGCACTGTCTAACAGGACTGAGGGAGTGCTGCACTGTCTAACAGGACTGAGGGAGTGCTGCACTGTCGAACAGGACTGAGGGAGTGCTGCACTGTCTAACAGGACTGAGGGAGTGCTGCACTGTCTAACAGGACTGAGGGAGTGCTGCACTGCTGCACAGGACTGAGGGAGTGCTGCACTGTCTAACAGGACTGAGGGAGTGCTGCACTGTCTAACAGGACTGAGGGAGTGCTGCACTGTCGAACAGGACTGATGGAGTGCTGCACTGTCTAACAGGACTGAGGGAGTGCTGCACTGTCTAACAGGACTGAGGGAGTGCTGCACTGTCTAACAGGACTGAGGGAGTGCTGCACTGTCTAACAGGACTGAGGGAGTGCTGCACTGTCTAACAGGACTTAGGGAGTGCTGCACTGTCTAACAGGACTGAGGGAGCGCTGCACTGTCGAACAGGACTGAGGGAGCGCTGCACTGTCTAACAGGACTGAGGGAGTGCTGCACTGTCGAACAGGACTGAGGGAGTGCTGCACTGTCTAACAGGACTGATGGAGTGCTGCACTGTCTAACAGGACTGAGGGAGTGCTGCACTGTCTAACAGGACTGAGGGAGTGCTGCACTGTCTAACAGGACTGAGGGAGTGCTGCACTGTCTAACAGGACTGATGGAGTGCTGCACTGTCTAACAGGACTGAGGGAGTGCTGCACTGCTGAACAGGACTGAGGGAGTGCTGCACTGTCTAACAGGACTGAGGGAGTGCTGCACTGTCTAACAGGACTGAGGGAGCGCTGCACTGTCGAACAGGACTGAGGGAGTGCTGCACTGTCTAACAGGACTGAGGGAGTGCTGCACTGCTGGACAGGACTGAGGGAGTGCTGCACTGTCTAACAGGACTGAGGGAGTGCTGCACTGTCTAACAGGACTGATGGAGTGCTGCACTGTCTAACAGGACTGAGGGAGTGCTGCACTGTCTAACAGGACTGAGGGAGTGCTGCACTGTCTAACAGGACTGAGGGAGTGCTGCACTGTCTAACAGGACTGAGGGAGTGCTGCACTGTCTAACAGGACTGAGGGAGTGCTGCACTGCTGCACAGGACTGAGGGAGTGCTGCACTGTCTAACAGGACTGAGGGAGTGCTGCACTGTCTAACAGGATTGAGGGAGTGCTGCACTGTCGAACAGGACTGAGGGAGTGCTGCACTGTCTAACAGGACTGAGGGAGTGCTGCACTGTCTAACAGGACTGAGGGAGTGCTGCACTGTCTAACAGGACTGAGGGAGTGCTGCACTGCTGCACAGGACTGAGGGAGTGCTGCACTGTCTAACAGGACTGAGGGAGTGCTGCACTGTCTAACAGGACTGAGGGAGTGCTGCACTGTCGAACAGGACTGATGGAGTGCTGCACTGTCTAACAGGACTGAGGGAGTGCTGCACTGTCTAACAGGACTGAGGGAGTGCTGCACTGTCTAACAGGACTGAGGGAGTGCTGCACTGTCT
Source organism: Carcharodon carcharias (assembly GCF_017639515.1). NCBI lineage: Eukaryota > Metazoa > Chordata > Chondrichthyes > Lamniformes > Lamnidae > Carcharodon > Carcharodon carcharias. The sequence goes on along the minus strand of NC_054497.1, from coordinate 4,992,891 downwards.
AACAGGACTGAGGGAGTGCTGCACTGTCTAACAGGACTGAGGGAGTGCTGCACTGTCTAACAGGACTGAGGGAGCGCTGCACTGTCGAACAGGACTGAGGGAGCGCTGCACTGTCTAACAGGACTGAGGGAGTGCTGCACTGTCTAACAGGACTGAGGGAGTGCTGCACTGTCTAACAGGACTGATGGAGTGCTGCACTGTCTAACAGGACTGAGGGAGTGCTGCACTGTCTAACAGGACTGAGGGAGTGCTGCACTGTCTAACAGGACTGAGGGAGTGCTGCACTGTCTAACAGGAATGATGGAGTGCTGCACTGTCTAACAGGACTGAGGGAGTGCTGCACTGCTGAACAGGACTGAGGGAGTGCTGCACTGTCTAACAGGACTGAGGGAGTGCTGCACTGTCTAACAGGACTGAGGGAGTGCTGCACTGTCTAACAGGACTGAGGGAGTGCTGCACTGTCTAACAGGACTGAGGGAGCGCTGCACTGTCTAACAGGACTGAGGGAGCGCTGCACTGTCTAACAGGACTGAGGGAGCGCTGCACTGTCTAACAGGACTGAGGGAGTGCTGCACTGTCTAACAGGACTGAGGGAGTGCTGCACTGTCGAACAGGACTGAGGGAGTGCTGCACTGTCTAACAGGACTGAGGGAGTGCTGCACTGTCTAACAGGACTGAGGGAGTGCTGCACTGTCTAACAGGACTGAGGGAGTGCTGCACTGTCGAACAGGACTGAGGGAGTGCTGCACTGTCGAACAGGACTGAGGGAGTGCTGCACTGTCTAACAGGACTGAGGGAGTGCTGCACTGTCGAACAGGACTGAGGGAGCGCTGCACTGCTGGACAGGACTGAGGGAGTGCTGCACTGTCTAACAGGACTGAGGGAGTGCTGCACTGTCTAACAGGACTGAGGGAGTGCTGCACTGTCGAACAGGACTGAGGGAGTGCTGCACTGTCTAACAGGACTGAGGGAGTGCTGCACTGTCTAACAGGACTGAGGGAGTGCTGCACTGCTGCACAGGACTGAGGGAGTGCTGCACTGTCTAACAGGACTGAGGGAGTGCTGCACTGTCTAACAGGACTGAGGGAGTGCTGCACTGTCGAACAGGACTGATGGAGTGCTGCACTGTCTAACAGGACTGAGGGAGTGCTGCACTGTCTAACAGGACTGAGGGAGTGCTGCACTGTCTAACAGGACTGAGGGAGTGCTGCACTGTCTAACAGGACTGAGGGAGTGCTGCACTGTCTAACAGGACTTAGGGAGTGCTGCACTGTCTAACAGGACTGAGGGAGCGCTGCACTGTCGAACAGGACTGAGGGAGCGCTGCACTGTCTAACAGGACTGAGGGAGTGCTGCACTGTCGAACAGGACTGAGGGAGTGCTGCACTGTCTAACAGGACTGATGGAGTGCTGCACTGTCTAACAGGACTGAGGGAGTGCTGCACTGTCTAACAGGACTGAGGGAGTGCTGCACTGTCTAACAGGACTGAGGGAGTGCTGCACTGTCTAACAGGACTGATGGAGTGCTGCACTGTCTAACAGGACTGAGGGAGTGCTGCACTGCTGAACAGGACTGAGGGAGTGCTGCACTGTCTAACAGGACTGAGGGAGTGCTGCACTGTCTAACAGGACTGAGGGAGCGCTGCACTGTCGAACAGGACTGAGGGAGTGCTGCACTGTCTAACAGGACTGAGGGAGTGCTGCACTGCTGGACAGGACTGAGGGAGTGCTGCACTGTCTAACAGGACTGAGGGAGTGCTGCACTGTCTAACAGGACTGATGGAGTGCTGCACTGTCTAACAGGACTGAGGGAGTGCTGCACTGTCTAACAGGACTGAGGGAGTGCTGCACTGTCTAACAGGACTGAGGGAGTGCTGCACTGTCTAACAGGACTGAGGGAGTGCTGCACTGTCTAACAGGACTGAGGGAGTGCTGCACTGCTGCACAGGACTGAGGGAGTGCTGCACTGTCTAACAGGACTGAGGGAGTGCTGCACTGTCTAACAGGATTGAGGGAGTGCTGCACTGTCGAACAGGACTGAGGGAGTGCTGCACTGTCTAACAGGACTGAGGGAGTGCTGCACTGTCTAACAGGACTGAGGGAGTGCTGCACTGTCTAACAGGACTGAGGGAGTGCTGCACTGCTGCACAGGACTGAGGGAGTGCTGCACTGTCTAACAGGACTGAGGGAGTGCTGCACTGTCTAACAGGACTGAGGGAGTGCTGCACTGTCGAACAGGACTGATGGAGTGCTGCACTGTCTAACAGGACTGAGGGAGTGCTGCACTGTCTAACAGGACTGAGGGAGTGCTGCACTGTCTAACAGGACTGAGGGAGTGCTGCACTGTCTAACAGGACTGAGGGAGTGCTGCACTGTCTAACAGGACTGAGGGAGTGCTGCACTGTCTAACAGGACTGAGGGAGCGCTGCACTGTCGAACAGGACTGAGGGAGCGCTGCACTGTCTAACAGGACTGAGGGAGTGCTGCACTGTCTAACAGGACTGAGGGAGTGCTGCACTGTCTAACAGGACTGATGGAGTGCTGCACTGTCTAACAGGACTGAGGGAGTGCTGCACTGTCTAACAGGACTGAGGGAGTGCTGCACTGTCTAACAGGACTGAGGGAGTGCTGCACTGTCTAACAGGACTGATGGAGTGCTGCACTGTCTAACAGGACTGAGGGAGTGCTGCACTGCTGAACAGGACTGAGGGAGTGCTGCACTGTCTAACAGGACTGAGGGAGTGCTGCACTGTCTAACAGGACTGAGGGAGCGCTGCACTGTCGAACAGGACTGAGGGAGTGCTGCACTGTCTAACAGGACTGAGGGAGTGCTGCACTGCTGGACAGGACTGAGGGAGTGCTGCACTGTCTAACAGGACTGAGGGAGTGCTGCACTGTCTAACAGGACTGATGGAGTGCTGCACTGTCTAACAGGACTGAGGGAGTGCTGCACTGTCTAACAGGACTGAGGGAGTGCTGCACTGTCTAACAGGACTGAGGGAGTGCTGCACTGTCTAACAGGACTGAGGGAGTGCTGCACTGTCTAACAGGACTGAGGGAGTGCTGCACTGTCGAACAGGACTGAGGGAGTGCTGCACTGTCTAACAGGACTGAGGGAGTGCTGCACTGTCGAACAGGACTGAGGGAGTGCTGCACTGTCTAACAGGACTGAGGGAGTGCTGCACTGTCGAACAGGACTGAGGGAGTGCTGCACTGTCGGACAGCACTGAGGGAGTGCTGCACTGTCGAACAGGACTGAGGGAGTGCTGCACTGTCGGACAGGACTGAGGGAGTGCTGCACTGTCTAACAGGACTGAGGGAGTGCTGCACTGTCGAACAGGACTGAGGGAGTGCTGCACTGCTGGACAGGACTGAGGGAGTGCTGCACTGCTGAACAGGACTGAGGGAGTGCTGCACTGTCTAACAGGACTGAGGGAGTGCTGCACTGTCTAACAGGACTGAGGGAGTGCTGCACTGTCTAACAGGACTGAGGGAGTGCTGCACTGTCGAACAGGACTGAGGGAGTGCTGCACTGTCGAACAGGACTGAGGGAGTGCTGCACTGTCTAACAGGACTGAGGGAGTGCTGCACTGTCGATCAGGACTGAGGGAGTGCTGCACTGTCTAACAGGACTGAGGGAGTGCTGCACTGTCTAACAGGACTGAGGGAGTGCTGCACTGTCAAACAGGACTGAGGGAGTGCTGCACTGTCTAACAGGACTGAGGGAGTGCTGCACTGCTGCACAGGACTGAGGGAGTGCTGCACTGTCTAACAGGACTGATGGAGTGCTGCACTGTCTAACAGGACTGAGGGAGTGCTGCACTGTCGAACAGGACTGAGGGAGTGCTGCACTGTCTAACAGGACTGATGGAGTGCTGCACTGTCTAACAGGACTGAGGGAGTGCTGCACTGTCTAACAGGACTGAGGGAGTGCTGCACTGTCTAACAGGACTGAGGGAGTGCTGCACTGTCTAACAGGACTGATGGAGTGCTGCACTGTCTAACAGGACTGAGGGAGTGCTGCACTGCTGAACAGGACTGAGGGAGTGCTGCACTGTCTAACAGGACTGAGGGAGTGCTGCACTGTCTAACAGGACTGAGGGAGCGCTGCACTGTCGAACAGGACTGAGGGAGTGCTGCACTGTCTAACAGGACTGAGGGAGTGCTGCACTGCTGGACAGGACTGAGGGAGTGCTGCACTGTCTAACAGGACTGAGGGAGTGCTGCACTGTCTAACAGGACTGATGGAGTGCTGCACTGTCTAACAGGACTGAGGGAGTGCTGCACTGTCTAACAGGACTGAGGGAGTGCTGCACTGTCTAACAGGACTGAGGGAGTGCTGCACTGTCTAACAGGACTGAGGGAGTGCTGCACTGTCTAACAAGACTGAGGGAGTGCTGCACTGCTGCACAGGACTGAGGGAGTGCTGCACTGTCTAACAGGACTGAGGGAGTGCTGCACTGTCTAACAGGATTGAGGGAGTGCTGCACTGTCGAACAGGACTGAGGGAGTGCTGCACTGTCTAACAGGACTGAGGGAGTGCTGCACTGTCTAACAGGACTGAGGGAGTGCTGCACTGTCTAACAGGACTGAGGGAGTGCTGCACTGCTGCACAGGACTGAGGGAGTGCTGCACTGTCTAACAGGACTGAGGGAGTGCTGCACTGTCTAACAGGACTGAGGGAGTGCTGCACTGTCGAACAGGACTGATGGAGTGCTGCACTGTCTAACAGGACTGAGGGAGTGCTGCACTGTCTAACAGGACTGAGGGAGTGCTGCACTGTCTAACAGGACTGAGGGAGTGCTGCACTGTCTAACAGGACTGAGGGAGTGCTGCACTGTCTAACAGGACTGAGGGAGTGCTGCACTGTCTAACAGGACTGAGGGAGCGCTGCACTGTCGAACAGGACTGAGGGAGCGCTGCACTGTCTAACAGGACTGAGGGAGTGCTGCACTGTCTAACAGGACTGAGGGAGTGCTGCACTGTCTAACAGGACTGATGGAGTGCTGCACTGTCTAACAGGACTGAGGGAGTGCTGCACTGTCTAACAGGACTGAGGGAGTGCTGCACTGTCTAACAGGACTGAGGGAGTGCTGCACTGTCTAACAGGACTGATGGAGTGCTGCACTGTCTAACAGGACTGAGGGAGTGCTGCACTGCTGAACAGGACTGAGGGAGTGCTGCACTGTCTAACAGGACTGAGGGAGTGCTGCACTGTCTAACAGGACTGAGGGAGCGCTGCACTGTCGAACAGGACTGAGGGAGTGCTGCACTGTCTAACAGGACTGAGGGAGTGCTGCACTGCTGGACAGGACTGAGGGAGTGCTGCACTGTCTAACAGGACTGAGGGAGTGCTGCACTGTCTAACAGGACTGATGGAGTGCTGCACTGTCTAACAGGACTGAGGGAGTGCTGCACTGTCTAACAGGACTGAGGGAGTGCTGCACTGTCTAACAGGACTGAGGGAGTGCTGCACTGTCTAACAGGACTGAGGGAGTGCTGCACTGTCTAACAGGACTGAGGGAGTGCTGCACTGTCGAACAGGACTGAGGGAGTGCTGCACTGTCTAACAGGACTGAGGGAGTGCTGCACTGTCGAACAGGACTGAGGGAGTGCTGCACTGTCTAACAGGACTGAGGGAGTGCTGCACTGTCGAACAGGACTGAGGGAGTGCTGCACTGTCGGACAGCACTGAGGGAGTGCTGCACTGTCGAACAGGACTGAGGGAGTGCTGCACTGTCGGACAGGACTGAGGGAGTGCTGCACTGTCTAACAGGACTGAGGGAGTGCTGCACTGTCGAACAGGACTGAGGGAGTGCTGCACTGCTGGACAGGACTGAGGGAGTGCTGCACTGCTGAACAGGACTGAGGGAGTGCTGCACTGTCTAACAGGACTGAGGGAGTGCTGCACTGTCTAACAGGACTGAGGGAGTGCTGCACTGTCTAACAGGACTGAGGGAGTGCTGCACTGTCGAACAGGACTGAGGGAGTGCTGCACTGTCGAACAGGACTGAGGGAGTGCTGCACTGTCTAACAGGACTGAGGGAGTGCTGCACTGTCGATCAGGACTGAGGGAGTGCTGCACTGTCTAACAGGACTGAGGGAGTGCTGCACTGTCTAACAGGACTGAGGGAGTGCTGCACTGTCAAACAGGACTGAGGAGGTGCTGCACTGTCTAACAGGACTGAGGGAGTGCTGCACTGCTGCACAGGACTGAGGGAGTGCTGCACTGTCTAACAGGACTGATGGAGTGCTGCACTGTCTAACAGGACTGAGGGAGTGCTGCACTGTCGAACAGGACTGAGGGAGTGCTGCACTGTCTAACAGGACTGAGGGAGTGCTGCACTGTCTAACAGGACTGAGGGAGTGCTGCACTGTCTAACAGGACTGAGGGAGTGCTGCACTGTCTAACAGGACTGAGGGAGTGCTGCACTGTCTAACAGGACTGAGGGAGCGCTGCACTGTCGAACAGGACTGAGGGAGCGCTGCACTGTCTAACAGGACTGAGGGAGTGCTGCACTGTCTAACAGGACTGAGGGAGTGCTGCACTGTCTAACAGGACTGATGGAGTGCTGCACTGTCTAACAGGACTGAGGGAGTGCTGCACTGTCTAACAGGACTGAGGGAGTGCTGCACTGTCTAACAGGACTGAGGGAGTGCTGCACTGTCTAACAGGACTGATGGAGTGCTGCACTGTCGAACAGGACTGAGGGAGTGCTGCACTGCTGAACAGGACTGAGGGAGTGCTGCACTGTCGAACAGGACTGAGGGAGTGCTGCACTGTCTAACAGGACTGAGGGAGTGCTGCACTGTCGAACAGGACTGAGGGAGTGCTGCACTGTCTAACAGGACTGAGGGAGTGCTGCACTGCTGGACAGGACTGAGGGAGTGCTGCACTGTCTAACAGGACTGAGGGAGTGCTGCACTGTCTAACAGGACTGATGGAGTGCTGCACTGTCTAACAGGACTGAGGGAGTGCTGCACTGTCTAACAGGACTGAGGGAGTGCTGCACTGTCTAACAGGACTGAGGGAGTGCTGCACTGTCTAACAGGACTGAGGGAGTGCTGCACTGTCTAACAGGACTGAGGGAGTGCTGCACTGTCGAACAGGACTGAGGGAGTGCTGCACTGTCTAACAGGACTGAGGGAGTGCTGCACTGTCGAATAGGACTGAGGGAGTGCTGCACTGTCTAACAGGACTGAGGGAGTGCTGCACTGTCGAACAGGACTGAGGGAGTGCTGCACTGTCGGACAGCACTGAGGGAGTGCTGCACTGTCGAACAGGACTGAGGGAGTGCTGCACTGTCGGACAGGACTGAGGGAGTGCTGCACTGTCTAACAGGACTGAGGGAGTGCTGCACTGTCGAACAGGACTGAGGGAGTGCTGCACTGCTGGACAGGACTGAGGGAGTGCTGCACTGCTGAACAGGACTGAGGGAGTGCTGCACTGTCTAACAGGACTGAGGGAGTGCTGCACTGTCTAACAGGACTGAGGGAGTGCTGCACTGTCTAACAGGACTGAGGGAGTGCTGCACTGTCGAACAGGACTGAGGGAGTGCTGCACTGTCTAACAGGACTGAGGGAGTGCTGCACTGTCGATCAGGACTGAGGGAGTGCTGCACTGTCTAACAGGACTGAGGGAGTGCTGCACTGTCTAACAGGACTGAGGGAGTGCTGCACTGTCAAACAGGACTGAGGGAGTGCTGCACTGTCTAACAGGACTGAGGGAGTGCTGCACTGCTGCACAGGACTGAGGGAGTGCTGCACTGTCTAACAGGACTGATGGAGTGCTGCACTGTCTAACAGGACTGAGGGAGTGCTGCACTGTCGAACAGGACTGAGGGAGTGCTGCACTGTCGAACAGGACTGAGGGGGTGCTGCACTGTCTAACAGGACTGAGGGAGTGCTGCACTGTCTAACAGGACTGAGGGAGTGCTGCACTGTCTAACAGGACTGAGGGAGTGCTGCACTGTCTAACAGGACTGAGGGAGTGCTGCACTGTCTAACAGGACTGAGGGAGTGCTGCACTGTCTAACAGGACTGAGGGAGTGCTGCACTGTCTAACAGGACTGAGGGAGTGCTGCACTGTCTAACAGGACTGAGGGAGTGCTGCACTGCTGCACAGGACTGAGGGAGTGCTGCACTGTCTAACAGGACTGAGGGAGTGCTGCACTGTCGAACAGGACTGAGGGAGTGCTGCACTGTCTAACAGGACTGAGGGAGTGCTGCACTGTCTAACAGGACTGAGGGAGTGCTGCACTGTCTAACAGGACTGAGGGAGTGCTGCACTGTCTAACAGGACTGAGGGAGTGCTGCACTGCTGCACAGGACTGAGGGAGTGCTGCACTGTCTAACAGGACTGAGGGAGTGCTGCACTGTCTAACAGGACTGAGGGAGTGCTGCACTGTCTAACAGGACTGAGGGAGTGCTGCACTGTCGAACAGGACTGAGGGAGTGCTGCACTGCTGCACAGGACTGAGGGAGTGCTGCACTGTCTAACAGGACTGAGGGAGTGCTGCACTGTCTAACAGGACTGAGGGAGTGCTGCACTGTCTAACAGGACTGAGGGAGCGCTGCACTGCTGCACAGGACTGAGGGAGTGCTGCACTGTCTAACAGGACTGAGGGAGTGCTGCACTGTCTAACAGGACTGAGGGAGTGCTGCACTGTCTAACAGGACTGAGGGAGTGCTGCACTTTCTAACAGGACTGAGGGAGTGCTGCACTGTCTAACAGGACTGAGGGAGCGCTGCACTGCTGGACAAGACTGAGGGAGTGCTGCACTGTCTAACAGGACTGAGGGAGTGCTGCACTGTCGAACAGGACTGAGGGAGTGCTGCACTGTCTAACAGGACTGAGGGAGTGCTGCACTGTCGAACAGGACTGATGGAGTGCTGCACTGTCGAACAGGACTGAGGGAGTGCTGCACTGTCTAACAGGACTGAGGGAGTGCTGCACTGTCGAACAGGACTGAGGGAGTGCTGCACTGTCGAACAGGACTGAGGGAGTGCTGCACTGTCGAACAGGACTGAGGGAGTGCTGCACTGTCTAACAGGACTGAGGGAGTGCTGCACTGTCTAACAGGACTGAGGGAGTGCTGCACTGTCGAACAGGACTGAGGGAGTGCTGCACTGTCGAACAGGACTGAGGGAGTGCTGCACTGTCTAACAGGACTGAGGGAGTGCTGCACTGTCTAACAGGACTGAGGGAGTGCTGCACTGTCTAACAGGACTGAGGGAGTGCTGCACTTTCTAACAGGACTGATGGAGTGCTGCACTGTCTAACAGGACTGAGGGAGTGCTGCACTGTCGAACAGGACTGAGGGAGTGCTGCACTGTCTAACAGGACTGAGGGAGTGCTGCACTGTCTAACAGGACTGAGGGAGCGCTGCACTGTCGAACAGGACTGAGGGAGTGCTGCACTGTCTAACAGGACTGAGGGAGTGCTGCACTGCTGGACAGGACTGAGGGAGTGCTGCACTGTCTAACAGGACTGAGGGAGTGCTGCACTGTCTAACAGGACTGAGGGAGTGCTGCACTGTCGAACAGGACTGAGGGAGTGCTGCACTGTCTAACAGGACTGAGGGAGTGCTGCACTGTCTAACAGGACTGAGGGAGTGCTGCACTGTCGAACAGGACTGAGGGAGTGCTGCACTTTTGAACTTGCCATTTATTAGATGAGACATTAATCTGAGGCTGCATCCTCCCTCTCACGGCGTTTAAAAGAGTCCATGTCCGCTATTCTGAAGAAAAGTTGCATTGTTCATAGCGGGTGTGCTGATAAATCTAACAAATATTTCAGGGGGAACTTTTTTTAAAAATTTTTTTCATGGGATATGGGATGACGCTGACAAGGTCAGCACTTGTTGCCCATCCCTAAATGCCCCTTGGCTTATTAGGGCACTTGAGGGTCAACCACGTTGCTGTCGCTGGGTCAAAATCCTGGAACTCCCTCCCTAACAGCACTGTGGGTGTACCTACACCACATGGGACTGCAGCGGTTCAAGAAGGCAGCTCACCCACCACCCTCTCAAGGGCAATTAGGGATGGGCAATAAACACTGGCCCAGCCAGCGGCGCCCACACTCCGTGAAAGAATAAAAAGAAGCGATTAGCCGAGGCCTCTGCGTTACTAAACGCAGTGATGTTACCATTATGCCAGCAACTCCTTACCCAGAGAGTGGTGAGGAATGTGGAACTCAGCACAGTGTGGAGTAACTGAAATGAATATGGGTGCATTTTGAGAGGAAGCTAGATAAACACAGGAGGGAGAAAAGGAAAGGAGAGCTATATTGGCTGAGTGAGATGAAGAGGAGCGGGAGGCTCGCGTGGAGCATTAACACCAGCCTGGGATTAGCTGGGCTGAAAGGCCAGTTTCTGTGCTCTAGGTTCTGTGTGACCCACTCTGCCGCCAAGGGTCCCCAAGGGGGAGGTGACTGCTTTTTCTGCAGGCGTTTCCCCCGCTGTTTTCATCTGCAAACTCCCTGCCCCCACTCGTCTTCCGGACAGAGGTCGTCGCCCTGACTCAAGGCCAGTGTCGTGGCAGCTGTTCCTGGGCCCGAGCAGCCACTCTCCAGAGGGCGGCCTGCTGTCAGGCTATTCCTCTGTGGAAGGTATCACAGCGGAGACCAATCTTGCCCTTGCTTGGCACCATCAAGGTGGTGCCAGGGCCAGGACAGGTCAAAGGGCGGTCTGCCGTCACTTCATGAAAGCATTTTCCAAATGTGGAACTCAAGAAATTGAGGTGAATGGCATTAGATGTGTTTAAGGGGAGGCTTGATAAACACTTGAAGGAGTAGAAGTTTAAGCCAATATGGTTAAATAATGAAGGCTGTGGTGATAAACACTAACATAAGCCATAAAAACAAAAAAACTGCGGATGCTGGAAATCCAAAACAAAAACAGAATTACCTGGAAAAACTCAGCAGGTCTGGCAGCATCGGCGGAGAAGAAAAGAGTTGACATTTCGAGTCCTCATGACCCTTCGACAGAACTGTTCTGTCGAAGGGTCATGAGGACTCGAAACGTCAACTCTTTTCTTCTCCGCCGATGCTGCCAGACCTGCTGAGTTTTTCCAGGTAATTCTGTTTTTGACTAACATAAGCCAGTTGGGTCTGTTTCTGTGTCATACATTCTATCGAACGCTTATCCACACTCAGTGTAATCAGGGGAAGATTAATGGAATACTCATTTTGTCCCTGGTATGTGAGACACTATTAGTGCAGGTTTGCTAAACTCCTTCCCACTTTACTTCTCCTCTGCTGGAGGCTCTGTCTCTCACGAGTTAACTGTTATTCGAATACAGTCGATGGGAATTCTGCTACACCTCCACTGCCATAACGTTAACTCTCTTTAAAATGAACCAAATTTGCAACACTACCTGCATGAAATGGGGATTCTGCTCTTCATGTGGCAAAGCAGGAGATTGTGGTCACCGTGTGAGACCGCTACTACATGTTTTTAATTCTTCCTTGGGATCTGGGGGTCACTGGCTGGGCCCAGCATTTATTGCCCATCCCTAATTGCCCCTTGAGAAGGTGGTGGTGAGCCACCTTCTTGAGCCGCTACAGTCCATGTGGTGTAGGTACACCCACAGTGCTGTTAGGGAGGGAGTTCCAGGATTTTGACCCAACGACAGTGAAGGAACGGCCGATATATTTCCAAGTGCTGTAACCTGCTGTTGTGGACCAGCTGCTGAAAAGTGGAATTAAAACAAGTGGCTAGTTTCTTTTCTCTCTCTTTTGGCCGGTACAGAAAAGATGAGCTGAATGGCCTCTTGCAGCACAGTAACCTTTCTACGGCTCTAAGCCAGGATGGGCTTGACAGGGGACTTGAGGGTGGTGACGTTCACAGGTTTCTGCTGCCCTTATCCTTCTAATTGGTAGAAGCTGCGGGAAGATGCAGTTGAAGGAGGCTTGGCAAGTTGCATTCCCGAGGGTTTATAGGCCTATAGGCTGCAGAGGCATCTACACGCAGATAGCCCATTTGAATTCACAAGCAGACTGAGAAGGTTATACATTGTACAGAGACGTCTATGCATTACACAAGACAGGCCTGCATATAACACAGGCATCTACACGCTGCACAGAGGGACCTGCATGTTATGCACACAAGTCCAGTACACTAAGAGTCAGCCCATTACAACCTTGATCTAGAGTCATACGGACTCGAAACTTTAACTCTTGTCTTCCTCTCCACAGATGCTGTCAGACCTGCTGAGCTTTTCCAACTAATTTTTGTTTTTACTTCAGATTTCCAGCATCCGCAGTATTTTGCTTTTACCATTACAACCTTGGTTGGTATTAACCTATCCAGAGCTACATCAAGGTTACAACACTGAACATCCCCATACAGAGGAGAGGCGATGGCAAAGTGGCATTGTCACCGGACTAGAGATCTGGGGTAATCCTCTGGGGATTTGGGATTGAATCCCACTGTGGCAGGTGGTGAAATTTGAATTCAATAAAAATCTGGAATTAAAAGTCTAATGATGACCATGAAGCTATTGTTGATTGCTGTAAAATCCCACTTTAGGGAAGGAAATCTGCTGGCCTGGCCTATGTGTGACTCCAGACTCTTAAATACCCTCTGAACAAGGGCATTGGGCAATAGATGAATTTAAAAAAAAGACAATGCCTGGAGCAGTATACCAACAGGTTTGTATACTGTACAGATGACCTGTACACTACAGGGACATCACCATAAATTATGTCTGGGTTCCAACAACTGCCAGGGTTAAGGCTGCCCGCTCAGTATGTTTAACATCAGAAAATCTGACAACAATCGGCTAGTAGTCATTATGGACCCAACTCAGACGTCTGAATTCTAAAGTGGCAAGTTACAAAATTAAATTCTTCAAATCTCATAATATGCGGAGTGTTACTGGGAATAGTAAAATGGCCATCAATTGTGCTGGAAGGGGAATCTGCCCTCTGTTCCCAGTCAGGTCAACACATGACTCCAACTTACATTGTGTAGTTGACTGAATGTTCTGGGAAACCACTCAGTTAATAATAGCAATGGCTAGTCTAGTCATGGTGTCAGCTATAGATCAGTGGGTAACACTCCTGCTCACAAGTCAGAAGGTCCTGGGTTCAAGGACTGAAATCCACAGATTTGAGCACAAATATCCAGGCTAACGCCCTCAGTGCATTACCAAAGGAATGCTGCACTGTCAGGGATGCTGCTTTGAAGGTGGGATGTTGAACTAAAGCCCTGTCTATGCTCTCAGGTGGGTGTAAAAGACCCCACAATCATCATTCAGAAGAGCAGAATTCCTCCTGATGCCCTGGTCTATAATTACCCTTTACCCAACACTACTAAAATGCCCTAGATGTGAAATTCATTGGCCTGGTGCTGTTTTGCTGGGGTCTGTGTGCTGCTTGCTGCTTCAGGCATGGTCAATGTAATGTTCCCATTGAGAAAATGGTGATGCTCTGTGTTGTAATCTTGATGTAGTTCGATATAGGTTAATATCAACAAGGGTTTAAATTTTGTATGTGGCCCCTGGCAAGGCTGCACCTTCACCAACACAAAATCTTGGACATCCCTGGACCAGACAACTGTTTATGTTCAAATAAAATTATATATAAAAGTAAAAAGGCATTGAAAACCTTCAACAGCACAATGCTTAACACGAGAGTTGGAAGAGCAGAGCTTGCATTTATATAGCGCCTTTCACAGTACCAGAAATTCCCTGGCTGGTGCACAGCCAATCAACCACTTTAGTGTGGTCACTGTTGTAAAGTAAGAAATGTGGCCGCCAATTTACACACAGCAAGCTCCCACAAACAACACGTGATCATGACCAGATCATCTCTGTTAATGGTGCTAGATAAGAGATGAATGTCAGCCAGGACTCCAGGGAGAACTCCCCAGCTCATTTTCAGAATGGTCTCATGGGAAAGTAGGACCTTGGTGTAAAGTTTCATCTGAAATATAGCATCTCCAACAGTACAGCACTCCCTCAGTACAGTAGACCCTCACTGCCACACTCCCTCAGTACAGCACTCCCTCAATACAGTACACCCTCACTGCCACACTCCCTCAGTACAGTACAGCACTCCCTCAGTACAGTACAGCACTCCCTCAGTACGGTACAGCACTCCCTCAGTACGGTACAGCACTCCCTCAGTACAGTACAGCACTCCCTCACTGCAGTACAGCACTCCCTCACTGCAATACAGCACTCCCTCAGCACAGTACAGCACTCCCTCAGTACGGTACAGCACTCCCTCAGCACAGTACAGCACTCCCTCAGTACAGTACAGCACTCCCTCACTGCAGTACAGCACTCCCTCACTGCAGTACAGCACTCCCTCAGTACAGTACAGCACTCCCTCAGTACGGTACAGCACTCCCTCACTGCAGTACAGCACTCCCTCAGTACAGTACAGCACTCCCTCAGTACGGTACAGCACTCCCTCAGTACGGTACAGCACTCCCTCAGTACAGTATAGCACTCCCTCAGCACAGTACAGCACTCACTCAGTACAGTACAGCACTCCCTCACTGCAGTACAGCACTCCCTCAGTACAGTACAGCACTCCCTCACTGCAGTACAGCACTCCCTCAGTACGGTACAGCACTCCCTCACTGCAGTACAGCACTCCCTCAGTACGGTACAGCACTCCCTCACTGCAGTACAGCACTCCCTCAGTACAGTACAGCACTCCCTCAGTACAGTACAGCACTCTCTCAGTACAGTACTCCCTCAGTACAGTACAGCACTCCCTCACTGCAGTACAGCACTCCCTCACTGCAGTACAGCACTCCCTCAGTACAGCACCATAGTGTCAGTCTACAATAGTTCCGGAAGTGTGGATTCTCTTCCCCTCTGAAAGGCTGTGGATTAGAGGAGCTTTCGGAACTAAGATGAAAAGATTCCTATATAATAAGGATATTAAGAGACACAGAGCTAAGGCAGGTAAATGGAGTTGAGGTGCAGATCTGTCACGAGCTAACTGAATAGCAGAGCAGGCTTCACGGGCTGAATGGTATCGGTTTGTTCTGTAGGCTCTGGAGGCGGAGTTGCACCCACTGCCTTCTGACTCCGAGGCAGGGATGCGAGCATCGAGCCACAGCAAACACCCCAGCTCACGGAGGGCTGATATAACTTTTCCGGAAGGTTCAAACGGCTATATTCTCACGGCAGCTAAGACTTGATAAGCATAGATCAGCTGGGGCAGCCATAGTTTTACCGATGAGATATTGAGGATGTCGGTCGCGAGCATCTCTGAGGAGTCTGCCTGTCATTGTCAGAACAACAACAACAACTTAGGTTTATAAAGCACCCCTAACGTCATGAAATGTCCCAAAATGAGACTGAGCCACCTGAGAAGGTATGAGCTTTGGTCAAAGAGGCAGGTTTTAAGATGTGCCTTAAAAGGAGGAAAGCGAGGTAGAGAGGTGGAAAGATTTAGGGAAAAAATTCCAAAGCTTAGGGCCTAGGCAACTGAAGACATGGCCGCCAATGGTGGACTGATAAAAAAAAAAATCGGGGATACCCAAGAGGCCAGAATTAGAGGGACACAGAGATCTCGGAGGGTTGTGGGGCTGCAGGAGATCACAGCGATAGAGAGAGGGAGACCATGGGAAACAAGGATGAGAATTTTAAAATCGAGCTGAGTTGCTTGACCCGGTGCCAATGTTGGTCAGCGAGCACAAGGGTGAGGGGGGGAAACATGACTTGGTGTGAGTTAAGACAAGGCCAGCAGTATTTAGAATTACTTCGAGTTTACAAGTAGAATCTGAGAGACCAGCCAAGGGTGCACTGGAATAGCTGAGTCTAGGGGTAACAGTGGCATGGATGAGGGTTTCAGCAGCAGGGAAGCTGAAACAGGGGCCTAGTTGGCCAATGCTACAGAGATGGAAATAGGTCATGAATAGGTAGAAAAATGATCATTATAGTGTAGACTGATAGGGTTAGATGAAGTACTGTGCAGTGGAGCATGAACACCAATATTGACCTGTTGGGCCAAATGGCCCATTTCTATCCTGTAAGTCTTACGTAACCCCCCATGGAACCTCATTGCTGCAAAGACATTTAATTTGATGTTGACAAGCAGACTGAATCTGTTACAATTTGTAGTTTCTGTTCCGTGTATTTTAACACAGAGAAAAGGTAACATTACAAAATGGAGGCTGGCCTCTTTCAGTGAGTTTCAAAATGGAGGAAGGGTACTCTGGTCAAACCAGCCTGCAAGGAATGGGCAAGGTGCCTTCCTGTTCTTGAATCAATTAAAAGATGGCGATGCTTTGATGATTATCGAGCACTGATGAGACAGTGTAATTTCTAAGTTACTGATGTCAGATGTCAAAATAAGCAGCCTTTTAATAGAGCAGGAACTGACAGCGACAAAGTATTATCACTTTGTCTGCCAAGGGGCAAAGGCCCATATTTTCATGGAACTGACACTGGAAGCTGCAATTAAACTTAAAGCTGTACTCCGTTCTAGCCGCCCTAATCCAGCCATTCCAGCCCATTCCATATATTCCATTCCAAGTTACTCCACGCCATTCCAACTCATTCAGTGCATTCCTAGCCATTCCAACCCATCCCACCTGATTCGAGCACTGGCTTCCAAATTCGGTTAGGGCGAATCCAGGAAGTGAAGCAAATAAAGGCAGGCCATACCTGGAGCTGGGAAGCCTCAACTTCCCTCAGCGCCTTACACTAATGAGTTGCTGTTTGGCTCCTGAGCTCTGTAAATAAAGGCTTGCATTTCCATAGCACCTTTCACCACCACTGGATCTTCTGGAACTGCATGACTCAGGGGTGAGAGTGCTACCAAGGGAACCACAGCTGACACAGAGCTGGCTTACTGGCGCAAGTGACATTTTTAACAATGGTCTCTTGGCGTCAATTCGCAAAACGTGTCTGGTGTCAACACTGACTCCAGCTGCTAACAAGGTCCAGCCACCTCCAGCAAACTGCGTCCACACTGACCCTGCTACAGCTATGGAGTTTGGGTTGCCAACCCTCCAGGATTGTCCCTGAGTCTCCAGAAATTAAATCTCCCTGGACACTGCTGTGAGCAACTCCCAAAGGAAAATCATAGGAGCGTGTATTTTTTTAAATTACGCTTTATTCACGGTCGTTGAAACCGTTGCCCCAGTTGTTGTAAAAGGAACAGAAACTGAGAAAGAGGCAGTTTGATTGGACGGGGTGGTTGGAGGGAGGAGGTCATCTGACAAAATCTCCAGGGACGCATCCAACCAGAGTTGGCGACCCGACTCGGAGCAGATCACGAAACCTCTTGAGCTTAAAGTTCCCTCCTCTCCATCTCGTCAGCTAGGCCATGCCAAGCGAGGTTCGAGCTGGCCATTTGCACATGGGGCCTTCATGTCCAAGTTCAGCCTCAGGTTGCGAGTTCGACTCCCCCTCCAGGGCTTGAGCATAAAAAAAAAATCAAGACTGATTCTCCAGTGCAGCACTGAAGGAGTGCTGCCCTGTCTGAGGTGCCTTCTTTCAGATTGAGGTATTAAACCCCGAGGGCCCAACTGCCCTTGCAGGTGGATGTAAAAGAATCCAAGGTACTACTTCGAGGAAGAGCAGGGGAGTTCCACCCCCACCCCCCCACCCCTGCCCAGTCCGGCGTCCTGGCCAATGTTTGGCTGTCAATCAACATCACTAAAACATCATCATCATCACATTGCTGTCTGTGGGAGCTTGCTGTGCACAAATTGGTTTCCTACATTTCAACAGTGGCTACACTTCAAACAGCACTTCATTGGCTGTAAAGCGCTTCGAGAGACCTGGTTGGCGATGAAAAGCACAATATGAATGCAAAGCTTTTCTTGCAGGAGCTGCTGTTCTTGAAACAGGATCTAACAACTCAGACCTCGGGCTGGGTTACACGCCACCCCACCCGCCCCCTCCCCCCCGGCAGGTTTGAGCGAGAGGGAAAATCCAGCAGGTGCTGTGCCTCCCCTTGCCCACCACCCACCCACCCCTGCCCACCACAACTAAACAGGGGATGGGGAGAGCCATTGGGCAGGCTGCCCTCCCTTGGCCCTATTGAGCCCTTTAAGCGGCCAATCAATGGCCTTGTTCTGCCATCGGCAGTATTATGCCTGCAGTGGGGACAAGACCCAATCCAATCTGGAAGACCAGCAGAGCTAACTATGCAGTCTTGAGTGGGATAAGCGGGGAACAGGTAACCTCCTTCGCAGACCCCTTGTGCCTATTGGAGGCAGCCACCCCACCCCTCCCCCAAGGTCATCCCTCTTCTTTAACCCTAGCCCCCCTCTGACCTCTTGAACACAGACCCACCCACCCCCCCTTCCCACCACGCCCTTTACCCCAGCCGACCTGCCCCAGGAATCCAGGACTTCTCAGCATGGAGGGGCTGCCTGTACTCCCAACAGTAGCCTCCGCTCCCGGAGAGCTGGGGCCTCAGAGTCGCTGACCATCCGATTGGCCAGCAGCTCTCCAAGGCAGGACTTCTTCCCGAGAGAAGTGTCATCTCCAACTACTTAATGCTGCTCCCGGTATTAAATGGCATTGGTTAGCCTTTGGGATCATAGACTCCCAACATCTTAGCTTCCCAGCCATAAGACCATAAGACATGGGGGCAGAAGTAGGCCATTCAGCCCATCGAGTCTGCTCCGCCATTCAATGAGATCGTGGCTGATCTGATAATCCTCAACTCCACTTTCCTGCCTTTTCCCCATAACCCTTGATTCCCTTACTGATTAAAAATCTGTCTATCTCAGCCTAGAATATACTTAATGACTCAGCCTCTACAGCCCTCTGCGGTAAAGAATTCCACAGATTGACTACCACCTGAGGGAAGAAATTCCTCATCTCTGTCTTAAATGGGTGACCCCTTACTCTGAGATTATGCCCTCTGGTCCTAGACTCTCCCACAAGGGGAAACAACCTCTCAGCATCTACCCTGTCAAGCCCCCTAAGAATCTTATATGTTTCAATAAGGTCACCTCTCATTCTTCTCAACTCCAATGAGTTACAGGCCCAACCTAGTCAACCTCTCCTCATAAGAAAATCCCTCCATCCCCGGCATGGGGAGGGTGGAGGTTGGAAAACAGGGAGTACGGTGCCCCATTAAATCCAACCCCTAGGTTTTGATGATACGAGCACTAAGGGGTTAAAGCTATCAGGAAAAGTTGATAAAGCTGGGGGCTCTGACCTGAGAGAGGATTTTGAAATTATGAAGGGATTTGACAGGGGAGGCATAGAGAAGACGTGCCCAGTTTTAAAAGACTCCAAAACTCGGGGCCATAAATATAAGATAGTCACTAATAAATCCAATTGGGAACTCAGGAGAAATATTTCACTCAGAAATGGTGAGAATGTGGAACTCTGGTAATCCAGGCAAATAGCATTGAGGCATTTGAAGGGCAGCTAGATAAACACATGAGGGAGAAAGGAATAGGAGGATATGATGACAGGGCGAGATGAAGAGGGATAGGAGAAAGCTCAAGTGGAGCAAAACTGCTAGCATGGACCAATTGGGCTGAATGGCCTTGTTTACGCACTGTACCGTTAGTGTAAAGATTCTTCGACAATACTCTTCGTGACCTGACATATGAGCATAAGAATTAGGTGTAGAAGTAGGCCATTTGGCCCCTCGAGCCTGCTCCACCTAATCTTATTGATTCAATAAGATCATGGCTGATCTGATTGTGGCCTTAACTCTACTTTCCTGCCTGCCCCTCCATAACCTTTGACACTTTTGTAGAGATCAAAAATCGATCTAATTCAGCCTTGAATATATTCATGATTTGGAGGCCCAGTCTCCACTGCTTTCTGTGGAAGAGAATTCCAAAGAGTACTGAGCTTCAGAGAAGAAATTCTTCCTCATCTCCATGTTAAGTAGGAGACTCCTTATCTCTAAACTGTGCCTCCTAGTTCTAGATTCCCTCACAAGGAGAAACACCCTCTCAGCATCCATCCTGTCAAGCCCCCCTCAGAATCTTTTTAAAAATTTGTTCATGGGATGAGGGTATCGCTGTCTAGGCCAGCATTTATTGCCCATCCCTAATTCCCCCCTCATTCAGAAGTCAGCTACTTTGCTGTGGGTCTGGAGTCACATGTAGGCCAGACCAGGTAAGAATGGCAGATTTCCTTCCCTCAAGGGTATTAGTGAACCAGACGGGTTTTTGCAATAAATTGATGGTTTCATAGTCATCATCAGACTTTGAATTCCAGATTTTTTATTTATTGAATTCAAATTTCACCACCTGCCATGGAGGGATTCAAACCTGGCGTCCCTAGAGCATTACCCTAGGGTCTCTGGTATACCAGTCCAATGAAATACTGCCACGCCACCACCTCCTCATGATCTTACGTGTGTCAGTAAGATCACCTCCCATTTTTCTAAACTCCAATAAGTATAGGCCCAATGTGCTCAACCTTTCGACAAATCCCTCACCCCAGGAATTAGCCTAGTGAACCTACTCTGAACTGCTTCCAATGCAAGTATCTCCCCCCTTAAACTAAGGAGACCTTAGTTGCTGCTCTTTCCTCACACCTGTCAGGCAGGTACACACCTGTGTTCACACTTGACTTGTTTTAAACTTCGCTCTATCCACAAGATACAAAGGGACAAAATGCGTGATTAAAGAAACTACAACCTTATTCCCATGATGAATGTAATCAGGACTTTATCGATAAGACAACTGGGCTTTAAAGTCCTTCAGGGATGGAAAGCCTCCGTCCTTACCTGGTCTGGGCCTATATGTGACTCCAATCCTAGCACCGGCGTGGTTGCCTCTTAACAAGTGGTGACCTAGCAAACCGATCAGATGGATCAAACCACGAAAGCGGGTCAAGGGGGTTGGAGGGGGGGGTGGTGGTGAATGACCTCGGCCTCAGCCCCTACATCCCGAAAATGAGTGAAATGTGCGGAGGTGAGGATGAAGGCCCAGAGCCTTGGAACCGGCCCTTCAGGTCGGCCCTTTAGAGTGCCATATAGGCGTACATCTTCCTGACAGCCTGGGTTAAAACTCGACTGTTTGACCGAAAGCCTATGGTCAGGGACAGGAACAACAACCTGTGTTTATATAGCACCTTTAACATAGTAAAATGGCCCAAAGCAGCCATTATCAAACACAGTTTGACACCGTGCCACTTAAGGGGATATTAGGGCAGATGGCCAAATGCTTGGTCAACAAAGCAGGTTTTAAGGGGGGGGTGGTGGGGGGATCTTAAAAGGAGAGATCAGTGGAGAGGTTTAGGAAGGGAGTTCCAGCGCTCAGAGCCCAGGCACTGAAGGCACGACCATCAATTTTGGAGTGAAGAAAATTGGGGAAGCCCACAAGGATAGATGTAGTCTGTGTGCAGCTCGACAGGGAATAAGAGGAGGAACAAACACAGTTTGGGACAAATTAGCTAATAAATCCTTGGGGAGGAAAAGAAAGAGGGAGCGTCAATTAAAAAAAAAAGCATCAATTCCCCTTTAAGGCGGCCTCAGGTTCAGGCTTGTGTTTGAGTCTGAGTAAATGGATTAATCTGAAGTCATGGGGGACCTCCAGATGGAGGGTGTTGGTTATTGGGGGTGGGCGGGGGGGTGGGGGGGGTTTGCAGGGGTGGGGGAGGGGAGGGGAGGGGGAACTGGGGAGGAGCGGAGTGGGGTGAGGGGAGGGGAGGTCACAGTGGGACACAGCAGCTGTCAGAGGAACGTTCCAGGCTGCAGGTGACAGATGGAGGGCAGGGTTGCGAGAGAGAGAGAGAGAGAGAGATGGAAATGATGCAGCGTTTTAAATAGTGGCCACAGTAAGGGGATGTCGGAGATAGACCAGGACAAAAAGGAGCTGCACGAGAACAGCAAACAAATGGTTGGGAAGTACAAAGAAACATTAAACAAGACATGGCAGAGGTCATGGGGAGAGAAAAGGCTGAGGGGTGAAGGAGTAAACTTAAGGGCAACATGTCACCTACACAACGCAATATTCTTTTGTGATCATTGCTCTTTGGTTTTAAGGGGCTGAATTCTCTCCTTTCTCACCCGGCCCATCCTCCATCCAAAGGGCTGACAAATGATGCACTACCCAGCCTTTGCCAATGCCTCTTACCCACCGACAGTGCCACTCAGTTCCAGTTTTGCTCACTCATCGCGCAGAATCTGGTCCAGGCTGCTGGCTGCAGAGATTTACAGGGATTGCAATGCAGGCAGGCAAGCCATTTGGCCTGACCGGTGTGTGCTAGTGTTTATCCCCCCAAGGGCAGTCCTAATCCCATGTCCTCACCCTGTTCCTATATCTCTCCTTCAACCATGTGTCTGACTGATTCGTAAACATGATATTTTGCTGCGCTTATTAACTCCTCTTCCACAGCCCCTGTGTAAAAGAAAACTCCTGCTCTCTGTCCTAAATCTCTTACATTTAATCTTGCATTATTGTCTCCCTCGTTCTTGACCCCTTAATCACTGGAAACAATCTCACTCTTGTCTGCCCGGTCCAATCCCTTCATAATTTAAAATATCTCTACCAAATCACCTCTTAATCTCTTTTATTCTAATGAAAGCCACCCCAATTTACTATTGGGTTTAATCAACCAAAAACCCTGCCTCTGACTTCATAGCCTAGAGGTTTGGGCATTGTGAGAGCTAAGGGTAGGCCCCAAAGCCTGTGTGCGCACAGTGAGGGCCGAGGGACCCTGATACCGGGCCTTTGGGCTTCACTGCCATCTAATCAATAAGTTGCGGAGAGTATAGGGTTGCCAACTACGATTAAACGCATTTTTTCTAGAGGTTTCATCACATGAATTGCCCCCACGCTCCAGTCATTAGTCGGCCACACATCCATCCTTGTGACGTGTTGCCTTCCTACACCAACCGGAAAGCAAAAACACTCATTGCCCGCCTGGATGGTGCTTGACTGCCAGCCAAACAGCCTTTCTCGTCCCCCGTTTTCAATATTTTTTATATCTGGTAAGGAGAAATGTTCAAAGAAAATGACAAAGTAAAGCAATCTTTTTACAACGTCCCAATGATTTTTCTCCAGGGTTGCACACAGCAGTGTCTTGGAGATTGATCAATTCCTGGAGATTCCAGCCCAACCCCAGAGGGTTGGCAACCCAAGGAGAGTAATAGGTGGCAGGGAGCCCTGGGGGCAATATGGGGGGGTGGGCCTTAGGCCTCACCATACACACACACAAGCGTTCAAGCCCATGCCTCACTACCACAGCCTCTGCACACCCAAATTTCTAGGCCGTGGTGTGGATGGAAGGGGCAACTGAGAAAGGGGTCGGATGGAGTGGGAAGTGAAAGCAACTCATTTAGTTGATGATAGTACCTTTGGGAGTTCTGGGGGGATGGTGGGCGGTGTGTGAGGGAGAGTAGCAGTGATGGCGAGGGAGGGGCCAGCGTTCTTGAAATGTAGGGGCAGGAAGAGCACAATTGCTTCTCAACCCTTCACATTCGGGTAAGTATATTTTGGAATCTTAACTTTACTGATAGCAGCTCGATAGGTGACCCCCTTTAATGTCTGCCTGTATGGAAGAGCAGACTACCAGGTGGCCTGAGTGAAGCTGACTGTCGCAGAATCACAGAAATGTGTACAGCACAGAAGGAGGCCATTCAGCCCATCATGACTGTGCTGGCTCTCCGAAAGAGCAATTCACCTAGTGCCATTCTTCCCATAGCCCTGCACATTCTTCCTTTTCGGATAAGAATCCAATTCCCTCTTGAATGCCTCGATTCAACTTTCCTCCAGGCAACTGCATTCCAGATCCCAACCACTCATTGCACGGAGAGGTCTTTCCTCAAGGGTAAACCAATCTTGCAGTGAGTGACCTTAAACAGGCATTAGGTCTTTAATTTGCAAAAGAGCCTAAAGCCCATTTCAGGCATGGACAGATCTCCTGTGGCATTGCTCCTGGTTAGTAAGCCCGCCCTCTCAGTGACATTGCTCAGAGTGAGTAATAATTCAGGATCTCAGAGAATCTCACAGCTTGGTGAGTGGGGAATATCCTACATTAATTATTCAAGGCTTTTCTCAGAGCTCGGCAAGTTGAGATACTTTTGCTCTAATTACTTTTGCCAGAGGAGAGGAACATTGTTCCCTTCAGCGAGAGAGAGAGAGAGAGGGCATCAGCAGCAGGCTCTGCGTGACAAAATATTAAGAGCAAGAAGAGCTGAGTGAGCAGTCAGTCAATTTGCTCGATTCACTGCAGGATGAGAGATTATTCTCTCTCTCTCTCTATCTCTCTCTCGCTATCTAGCTCACTCTCTGCACCAATGCAGTATTCTCTGACTCCTTCGATTGTGGTTTTAGTGTCTTACAGCGATGGGATGGTAATGAGCCAAAACCCTGCTGTCACTGCAATTCGATGCAACAGCGTCCTGGACAGGATAGGATGAAAAAGCTCGGTGAATTAAAAAGGATAACAAACTGATGCTGGGGCTCCGCAAACCCTCCCACAGCTCATTGCTGTTACCCGAGCCCCCAGAATATTAGGTGACAGAACACGGTGGGTTGTGCACCGGGATTTCCGGCAATTTCTGAAGCCTTCTGGATCTGAAAATAAAATTAGACCAACTGTGTTGCTTTTCAAAAGAGCCAGTGCCGGCTGGATGGGCCGAATGGCCTCCTTCTGTGTTGTACTGTTCCATGATTCTGTGATATTTCTTTGCGGGTCCCACTAGTTATTTATTGAGCCTTTCAAGGGAGAATCACTGAATGGTTATAGCACAGAAGGAGGCTATTCGGCCTGTTGAGTCCATACTGGTTCTCTGCAGGGGGCAATCCAGCTGGTCCCAATCTGCCACCCTTTCACCATGGCCCTGCAATTGTTTTCTCCATTCCCTTTTGGAAGCTTGCATCTACCTCTGCCAGTCTCTCAGGCAGCGCATTCCAGATCCTAAAACCTCTCTTTATTCCTTCATGGGATATGGGTGTCACCGGCAAGGTCAGCATTTGTTGCCAATCCCTAATTTCCCCTTAAAATGAGGGGCTTTGCTAGGCCATTTCAGAAGGCAGTTAAGAGTCAACCACATTGCTGCAGGGCTGGAGTCACATGTAGGCCAGACTGGGTAAGAATGGCAGATTTCCTTCCCTGAAGGGCATTAGTGAACAACAATTGATGATGATAGTTGTCATGGTCACCATTACCAAGACTAGCTTTATATTTCAGATTTTATTAATTGAATTTAATTTCCACCAGCTGCCTCAGTGGGACTTGAACCCATGTCCCCAGAACATTTGGCTGGGCCTCTGGATTCCCAGCCCAGTGATATTACCACAACACCACAGTCTCCCCACACTTGCTGTGTTAAAAAAAAAGTTTTCCTTTTGGTTCTTTTGCCACCATTGGATTTGAGGCACACCTATCCCAACCAGTACCAAGGAATTGGCTCAACATTCACCAAGCAGGGCCTGTTAAGAATCAACCACATTGGAGTCACATGTAGGCCAGACCAGCAAATTTCCTTTCCTAAAGGGGTATTAGTGAAGCAGATGGGCTTTCACAACAATCACTGATAGATTCATGGTCGCCATTACTGAGACTAGCTTTCAATTCCAGATTGATTAATTGAACTTAAATTGCTATTGTAGGATTTGAATCCATGTCCCCTACTAAGTTCATATAGTACTTCCCCAGTGTCATTACCACTATACCACCTTTTCCCCATTTTCTTTTGGGTTATTTTTGCCACTCCTGCCTCCTGGTTCTACAATTCAGCCTTTCCCAGCTGATGCAGAGCAACATATTTGGCCCTTCTCCCTGGTCGCAGCAGCAATGGAACCCCAAACGCACCCTACGCAATATATAGACACTTCAGCTCATATGGAACAAACTCCTCCTCAATCACATGGGGTATCTTACGCTTTCATCGCTACATGTACTGAAGTGAGTTTGAAGTGATAACTGATCACAGGCCACTAGCGATCCTGTTCAACAATCCTCAGAACAAACCATCTACTTGTGGGAGGAAGCGCCCACCATCCCAAACAACTTAAGTCCAAAGAGAATTAGACTGTTACCTGAAAAGGAAGAATGTGCAGGATTGCAGGGAGCCGGCGGAGTCCCTGCAACCAAGGGAACTGCTTCTTTGGAGAGCTGGTACAGACACAATGGGCTGAATGGCCTCCTTATGCACTGTAACAATTCTGTGATTCAGTGATTCCCTTTGGAAATCCAATTGACATTCAAGAGTCTATCGCTGGACTAACTCCGTTCTCTTTTGGTTAGCAGGTTTTCTCTTTGACTCTTTTCAATACAGTGACTCGACCCAGGTTACAGTTTCACATAAGAGTGAGGAGTAGGAGTAGGCCATTCGGCCCCACGAGCCATGCTCCACCATTCAATTAGATCATGGCTGCCTGACTGCAGCCTCAACTCCACTTTCCTGCCTGCTACCTCAGAGTGTTCTTTCTTCCTGAATTGACTATTTAACCATCAAGGGCATCACACAAGGTAAAACGGTTGAGCCCAATCATCTTCCCTCTGATGTCCCACCCAAACATATGAGCAGGGGGTGAGTGGACCGTTGAGCAGGAAATCCTGGCTGATTTTCCTAGCCTACGTACACTGAAACTAATTGCAGCCCCTCGCTCTTTGCCCCTTCTCGGACTGAGATCAGCTCACATGAACACAAGAATAGTAGGAGTAGACCATAGGAGAGGTGGTGGGATAGTGGTATTATCACTGATTAGTATTCCAGAGACCCAGGGTAATGCTCTGGGGACCCAGGTTTGAATCCCACCATATCAGATGGTGAAATTTGAATTCAATAAAGAATTAACCATTGTCATAAAAACCCATTTGGTTAACTTATGGCCCTTTGGGGAAAGGAAATCTGCTGTCCTTACCTGGTCTGGCCTATATATGACTCCAGATCCACAGCAATGTGGTTGACTCTTAATGCCCTTGGAACAAGGGTAATTAGGAATGGGTAATAAATGCTGGCTCATTCCATTAAAAAAACCTGCTCTGCCATTCAAGATGATCTTGGGATTCAACTTAATTTTCTCCTATCCCTGAGAGTCCAAAAATCCGTCCGTCCCAGCCTTAAATGTGTTCAAGGATGGAGCATCCACAACCCTCTGGGGTAGAGAATTCCAAAGATTCACAACCCTTTGAGCGAAGTAATTTCTCCTCATCCCAGTCCTAAATGATTGACTCCTTACCCTAAGACTGTGCCCCTGTGTGACCAGCAGAGGCCATCTCTCAACATCTACCCTGTCAAGCCCCTTAAAATCTTCTATGTTTCAATGAGATTGCCTCTCATTCTTCTAAACTTCAGTGAATATAGGCCCAATTTACTGGGCCTCTCCTCATAGGACAAGGCCCTCATTCCAGGTACCAATTTAGCGAACCTTTGCTGTATAGCTTCCAATGCTAGTATAACCTTTCTTTAATGTGGAGACCAAAACTGCAGACCAGAACTCACCAAAACCCTGTACAATTGTAGCAGGACTTTTTTATTCTTGTTCTCCAATCCCCATGCAATAAAGGCCAACATGCCATTTCTAATTGCTTGTTGTACTTGCACGCTAACATCCTGCATTCCTCTAACAAGCACACCCAAGTCTCTTTGAGCTTCAATGTTAATAGAATCCAAGACAGTTGCTGCAGTCAAAACCAAGACAGAGCTATTCTTAACCGAGAAAGTTTATTGACTTTGTTCAGTCGGATAGCTCCCCTCACACCCAGTGTCCCAGCTGTCCCTTAATTATATATGTTCAAAGTGCTTAATTAAACAATGCCCTTCACCTCTGTATCTTAACAATATAATTAATATATCATTAACAATCAACGCTTACAAGTTTTAAAAAATATTCTGCTTTTCTATTCTTATGACCTAAGTGAGTGGTTTGATGTTTCCTTACACTGTCTGACAACTTGTTTCCCATTCTCTTAACCTGTCCATAGCGTAGAAGATCATCCATCTCCTAGCTAAATGGCAGAGCAGGGGTCAAAACGCCCTACTTCTGTTCCTCTCCTCCTACTTTCCTTTTGCAGACTCTGTGTCCTCCTCACAGCTTACCTTCCCACCTAGCTTTGTATCATCAGCAAATTTAGATACATTGCTCTCTGTCTCTTTATCCCAGTCATTAGTAGATTGTAAATAGCTGAGGCACTGATCCCTGCGACATTCCACTATTCAACTTCCCAACTTGAAAATGCTCCGTTCATGCTCAGTCACTGCTTCCTGTCGATTAACCAAACCTCTATCCATGCTAATATATTACTTCACTGTGTGCTTGACCAAGATTGGGATCTTCCTGGTCTTTTTCACTTAGTGCCACATGGGCAGACAAAAGAACTGCCTAGGCTTCGAGCAGCAACTACCAACATGAAACAGAGAATGATTTTCATTTATATAGCACCTTTCCCAACCTCACGACATGCCAAAAGGCTCCCCAGCCAATGAAGTACTTTTTGAAGTGCAGTCACCGTTGTGATGTAGAAAATGCGGCATCCAATTTAAGCACAGCAAGATCCCACAAAGAGCAGTGTGTAATGGCCAAATTGTGGTGGGAAAAATACGGGCCAGGACACAGGGGAGCACTCCCCTTACTCTTCTTCAAAATAGTGGCCATGGGATCTTTATGTTTACTTGAGAGGGCAGACAGAGCCTCAGTTTAATGTCTCACTCCAAAAGACATCACCTCCGATAGTACAGCACACCCTCAGTACTGCACTGGAGTGTCAGCCTGGGTTACACACTCAAGTCCCTGAGACTTGAACCCACAACCTTCTGACTCAGAGACGCTGCGTCATGGATGATATTAGAAGATTCTCCTTTGTGCAGCGGCTGATCAGCACTAGGGTTGGTCTTTGAGCAGAGTGGTGGAGGCAAAATTCCTGGCGTGGCCTACACATAACTCAAGGCCCACCCTCTGAAATGGCCAAGCAAGCCACTCAGTTCAAGGGCAACTGCAGATGAGCAACAACTATTGGCCTTGCCAGTGACACCCACATCCCACGAAAGAATTAAAATAAACACCAGATACTTGAGCATTGACTCCCAGTGCAGTACTAAGGGAGTGCTGCACTGTCAGAGATGCTGTCTTTTGGATAAGATGTTGAACTGAGGCCTTGTCTGCACTCTCAGGATGCAAGAAAATATTTATTTATATATTTATCCCTCAACCAACATCGCTAAAAGCAGGTTTTCTGGTCAATAACACATTGTTGTGGTTGGGTCTTTGCTATACACAAATTGGTTTCCACATTACAACAATGACTCCACCTCAAGAGTGCTTGACTGTTTGTGAAGTGCTTTAGAGGTCCTGAACTTGTGCAAGATGCTATATAGATACAAGTCTTTAAGCTAGCTTCAGTAGGCACCTCTTTTTTTTATTCATTTATTGAATGTGGGTGTCACTGCCAGACCAGCGTTTATTGCCCATCCCTAATTGCCCTTGTTCAGAGAGCATTTAAGAGTCAACCACATTGCTGTGGGTCTGGAGTCACGTGTAGGCCAGGCCAGGTAAGGACAGCAGATTTCCTTCCCTAAAGGGCATTAGTGGATGGGTTTTTATGACAATTGATTCATGCTCATCATTAGACTTTTAATTCCAGATTTTTACTAAATTCAAATTTCACCATCTGCCATGGTGGGATTTGGACCCAGGTCCCATGAAGCATTACCCTAGGACTCTCAAACATTAGCCCAGTGACGATACCACTATACCACCACCTCCCCAGAATAGCTCTATTAGCTGCATAATCTCCTACAGCTCTTAATGTTAACATATCAGGAAGTGCTTCTTCACACAGAGAGCGATTAACACTTTCAGAGGCAACTTTGAACAGTCCTGGAGACAGGATGAATAATTAGATGCAGCAGTAGGAATTGAAGTGGGGTGGAGTGGGGGTGGGGGTGGGGGGGAGAGTTGCTCTGGAGGTGAATTTAAATGGGCCGAATAGCCTGTTATATCTGTAAGTATCTTGTGATGAGAACGTCCTGACACTGGGAGAAGCAAGCAAGATGTGGGCTCAAAACGTTAACTCTGTTTCTCTCTCCACAGATGCTGCCAGACCCACTGAGTTTTTCCAGCATTTTCTGTTCTCATTTCAGATCTCCAGCATCCGCAGTATTTTGCATGTTTTAATAAGATATGTGTGTGCAGTGAGTACCATCTCCAGAATGCACTACAGAAACTCACCATGTCTCCTTAGTCAGCACCTTCCAAACCCACAGCCGCCAACATCTCAAAGGACAAGGGCAGCAGAGACAAGTAGCCCTCCAAGTCACACACACCATCCTGACTTGGAAATATATCGGCCGTTCCTTCACTGTCCCTGGGCTAAAATCCTGGGGCTCCCTCCCTAACAGCACTGCGGGTGTACCTATACCACATGGACTGCAGCAGTTCAAGAAGGCAGCTCACCCACCACCTTCTCAAGGGCAGTTAGAGATGGGCAATAAATGCTGGTCCAGCCAGCGATGCCCACATCCCATGAATGAATTAAAAAAACGTCATGACTAAACAATTTCAGCCATAATTAGCATGTTGCAAAATGCTCATTATGAGCAGTGAGGTCAGGCTTTTTATATTGATCATGGGATTACATAGGAGATACGGCACAGAAACAGGCCATTCAGCCCAACCAGTTCATACCGGCGTTTATGCTCCGCTCGAGCTCCCTTCCATCTTTCCTCACTCTCATCTACCGTCGTAACCCTTTATTCCCTTCTCCCACCTATGCTTGGCCAGCTTCCCCTTAAACGATTCTGCTGTGCATCCAGACTACAGCAAACCAATTCTCAAGTGCCGGCAGAAACTTTGGTCTCCAATTCAGCGTTTCCAAGGCCAAGGTTATATTTCAGCCAACCCAAGCACACGCTATGAAGCAACGGAGACGTGAACGGTACCAGTCACAAGGTTGCTGAAAAATTCTCATACGTTGGTAGCGGGATGTCACTATTGATAAAGATTTAGGAGTGCACACATCCAGGAAGCAAGTTCTACCTATGGCTGACTCCATGTCTGGAAGCAGTGTGGCCTTAAGCTGAAGACTATAACTCTATCAAGCGTTGTCCTTACCAACCCGCTGTACAGTACAAAATCCTGGGTCTACTTTAAGCGCCTCTGGAACACTTCCACCAAAGGCAACTGAATGAGAATTCGAAGGCAGGGCAAAATCACAACCAATGAGGTCCCTCATCGTGCTGGGCTGAACAGCATGGAGACCACCCTTCAGGACATTCTGTTTAGATGGGCAGGCCGTGCCTCCCACATGGATGACTGCAGAATCCCCAAGCAGATCTTCGACGGGGAACTGTCTCAGGGCAAACGACTTCCAGATGGTTAGTACAAACAGAAAATGAAGAAGCTTACAAACATTTGCATTGCAGACTACCTCGCTTGGGGAAACACTTCTGTTGTCCCCGCGTGGGGGCAAGCACTGAAATTTGGTTTGTGATGCTTCATGGACCATCTGCGCCAAACGTACAACATCCAATGTGCCCAGAGGTGGCGCAGACGTAGAAGGTCCTCCCACACCAAGCACCAACAATGGCAACATGCATTGCCAATTCAGTGGTCAACCATGCCAATCTTATATCAGACTCTTCAGTCATGAGAGGACCCACAGGAGACGATAAAGTCATTTACAACTTGGTCATGCCTGAATAACGTGGAGTTTATCACCAAATGCATCTATACTGCTCACTCCAAACACTTTGCTTTAACATGCGTTGTTGCCAGTAGCTGAAGAGCAGTACTTGCTCTGCTCTACAGTGTGAGTTAGGTGAACTCTCTGCCTCTGATAGTAACTCCAACTTAGTTTTTCATGGGTTTCAACAGCAGGAATCAGAGACACAGGAAAATAGGCCTCCTTCTATTGGTTCGTAGACAATGACCGTGTTAGCACAACACTGCAGCAAGAACGGACAGTCGAGTTTCATCTTCAAGGAGCCCAAGTACCAATATAAAGACAGCTTTAGTTGATCAAGTAGGAGATTCTCAGAGAGGGAGCGTATTCAAGTCATCTTAACTCATCCATCCCAGTGTCACCTGGCTGCATCCAAAGTTCTGCTGCCTGTATCCTAACTGGTATCAAGCCCCATCCACCCATCTCCCCCTGTGCTTGCTGGCCTATGTTGGCTCCCAATCTAGCAATAACTCGATTTTTAACATTTTTGCCCTTTTGTTCAAGCCCGTGGCCTCGTCCCTCCCTCTCTCTGTAATATCCTCCAGCTCCTACACCCCTTCCTATCTCTGTAACCTCCTCTAGATCCTAAACTCCTCCCCATCTCTGTAACCTCCTCCAGATCCTACACCACTCCCTATGTCTGTAACCTCCTCCAGACCCTACACCACTCCCTATCTCTGTAACCTCTTCCAGATCCTACACCCCTTCCCATCTCTGTAACCTCCTCTAGATCCAAAATCCTCCCCATCTCTGTAACCTCCTCCAGATCCTACACCACTCCCTATCTCTGTAACCTCCTCCAGCTCCTACACCCCTCCCTATCTCTGTAACCTCCTCCAGACCCTACACCACTCCCTATCTCTGTAACCTCCTCCAGATCCTACACTCCTCCCTATCTCCATAACCTCCTCCAGACCCTACACCACTCCCTATCTCCATAAACTCCTCCAGACCCTACACCACTCCCTATCTCCATAACCTCCTCCAGACCCTACACCACTCCCTATCTCTGTAACCTCCTCCAGCCCCATCACTCCTCTCTATCTCTGTAACCTCCTCCAGTTCCTACACTCCTCCCCATCTCTGAAACCTCCTCCAGCCCACAATCCTCCACCATTTCTGCACTCCTCCAATTCTGACCTCTTTAAAAAATAGCCCTTTGGCCTAATTTTTGGTCATTGCCCTTAATATCTCTGCAGCTCGTGTTAGGAAATAGAGATAGTTTAACTAAGTTATATTGGTATTTGTAGGCATTAGGAATTAGTTTTAGCTTTAAAGTTTAGGTTTGATTTGTATTTCTGTGTTAAAAAAGGTCAAGCTGAGTTTTAGTTTCCCTTCAAAAGGTGTCTGCATTTCTTATGAGAGTTTTACAACTGTTGCAGCTGAGGTAATCAAACAAGAGTAGAGAAACTGGGCTGTTGCCTAGCAACAGGGGTCCACAGAAGCAGTTCCTTCCCACAGACACACAGAAGAAACTAGAAACAGCAGTTTTGATTTGGAAGCTGTTTGAGTTCAGTTGGTTTTGTAAGTAGCTGCCAGGAGAGACTGGAGCAAAGGGGACAGATAGCCAATCCCAAGCTAAAGAAAAAAACCCAAAAATCCAGTGGAGTGGAGCAGAAGAAATTCCCAAGAAGACCTTCTAGTCAAAGGAACCTGGACAAGGTCCTGTTAAGTGAAGTTAAGAGTGGGGGGCAGAGAGAAAGGCTTCAGATTTAAAGAGACAAATCTGCAGAAAGCAGATTTAAAGTGAGAAGAGTCTGCAAGAGACAAGAAGGTTCAAAGAGACATCTGAAGGTCTGTAATTCTTTGCTATGGACATGTGAAGCAGTGGTACTGTTGACAGCTAAGTCAGAGAGAGAGAGAGAGAGAGAGCGAGTGCGTGAAAGGCAGCTTCAATGCACACGGTGACACAGGGGAGAGGAACATCGAAACCCTGGAGGTGAACACTTGCGGAAGGCGTCTGAGAGAAAGTGTCAGTTTGGGAGAAGATTCCAAGGTGAGGCCTTGGAAAGTGGAGATTGGAAACCCTCGTGTGAAAGACGGAGTAAGACCAGTTGGCTCACGATGCGACAAGCGTCTAGGGGGAGTTGAGGAGAGATCCACAGCATTTGTTTGGGGTAGCATCTATCACATGGTTTCAGAGTGTGGTGTGTCTGACCACAGGGTGCCTATTGGTTTACATGGACTGTGTATTTACTGTGGACATTAGAGTATAAGATAGTTTTTGTAACTTGTGTTATCCTTACAAATCTGTATATATCTGTAAAGGTATATAGTTGTGGGTGAAGGAGTATTGTAATATAGTTAATCTTTTCTTGTTTAATAAATGTTTTATTCTTTCCTTAAAAGTTCATTAGCTGACTACGGTGATTCAGTTCAGTAGCACCTCTCCATGTAGCTAAACAAACAAATAGGATCTATCAAGCTGGGCTCCACTCTGGGATTAGATTGTCCAGTGGTAACCACAGCTGGGGATCATAATCTTTGGTGTCAAATATTCTCTGATAACACTCGGGTGAAACCCTTTGGGATGTTTCACAATGTTAAAAATGTCATATAAATGTAATCATTGTTGTTGATGCATTTAGGGTTGCCAACCATCCAGGTTTAGCCTGAAGTCTCCAGGGATTGAAGATCAATCTCCAGGACACTGCTGTGTGTGCAACCCTGGTGAAAAATCATTGGGACATATCAAAAGAATTGGGTTTTTTTTTGTAATTTTCTTTGAACTTTTCTCTTTACCAGATATAAAAATAGTGAAAATGGGAATAAAGGCTGTTTGGCTGGCAGTCAAGCATCATCCAATTGGGTAATGAGTCTTTTTGCTTTCCAGTTGGTGTAGGAAGGCAGTGCGTCACAAGGATGGATGTAATGGCTGGAGCTTGGGGGCAAGTCTTGTGAGGACACCTCCAGGAATACATTTAATCACAGTGGCAACCCTAGGTACATCCAGGATGAATCCAAGGTTTCATACTCCTTTATGCTAGCAGGACACTATCCCAAGTATCAGCTAAACACAGCGTGAAGGGATTTCCCCTCACATCTGGCCTGGATTGACAGGTTTTCAGCTATGCTCCTTCTCTGGCCCACTGTTTTTGAGCGCCTCATGGCTCAGTGAGTAGAGCTCTCACCTCAGGGTCACAAGGTCGTCTATTCAAGACTCCGACCAGAGCACAAAAACCCAGTGCAGTACTGAGGGAGAGCTGCACTGTCAGAGGTGCCGTCTTTCAGATGAGACGTTAAACCAAGGCCCTGTCTGCCCTCTCAGGTAGAACATAGAGGATATCCCATGACACTATTTCAAAGGAGAGCAGGAGAGATATCCTCCAGTCCCTGACTAATATTTATCCCTCAACCAACATCCCAAAAATAGATTATCTGGTCATTATGCTATTTTTGGAAGCTTGCTGTGCACAAAATGGCTGCCGTGTTTCATATCCTACCAAACCAGCAATAAAAAGTGGCTACACTTCAAAAATACTTAATTTTTACTTAATGCTTAATTGTGAAGCACCTCGAGACATCCTGAGATTGTGAAAGCTGCTATATAAATGCGAGTCTTTCAGTCCCTCTGTTTAGAATTTAGCTCATCTGTTGCAGTTTAAAATCTTGTATAAGGTCCCTTCTCAGGTACCTCCTTTTAAGACTAAAAGGGCTCTCATTTCCCAATCTTGGTGTTGGGGATAAGACCTCTATATTAGCTCCACAACTCAAATCTTCTCTTTATTCAACATGCAGTCTCACCAGGGCTGACTGACTGATTCCCAGTCTACCACTGTTCCAAGATGGCGTGACACTTGGAGAGACGATGGCGCAGTGGTAATATTACTAGACTAGTAATCCAGAGACCCAGGCTCATGCTCTGGGAATCAAATCCCAACATGGCAGCCGGTGTGGAATTTAAATCCAACTCATTGGTTTTTCAAAAATCTGGAATTGAGGGATAGGGCAGAATTTTATGGGCCCTCCCACTGGGGGGGGGGTGGTTTTCCATTCTCGCCAAAGTCAATGGGGTTTTGAACGGGTCACTGCATTTTATGCCCCTACCCCTAATGCGATGGGAAATTCTACCCATAGTCTCTGTAATAATGCCAGGGCACTACCATCGATTGTTGTAATCGCCCATCTGGTTCACTAACATCCTTTAAGAAAGGGAAATCTGCCATCCTTACTGGTGTGGCCTACATGCAGCTCCAGATCCACATTAAAACTTGCAGACTCTTAACTGCTCTCTGAAATGGCCCAGCAAGCTGCTCAGTTCAAGGGTAATTAGGGACGGACGACAAATGCTGGCCTTGCCAGCAACGCCCACATCCTCCAAGAGCCCTGAGCTTGCACTCACAATGGACTGATTTTCACTACCTGAGCCTGACAGCCTCAAAATGGGTTTGGCATGAACGGGGCCAACAATGGGTCTCCAAGGCTCCTGCCTGTTTCAAGCGATAGATCTCTATTTAATATGGCAGTCCGGGGTCCAAGGACATATGTAGGACCTCGTTTGCCATTTCTATTTAGAGTCTGTTCAATGCACCTCCAAGAAGTACCACAAGCAATGGAACTGCAGAGGCCTTGCCAAAGACAAGTGATGAATTGTGCTGCAGAGGAGCAGGAATACCCCACAGAAAGAATCTGGTTCACTGCCATCCTGGTAGACCAACTCTTCATGACTGCAATCCCCTCTGTGACCCCAATCCCCTGCCCTGACCTCACCCACTGGCCCAATCCTGAGGCCTCAATCCCAGCGAGGCCTGATTTCCAAACTTAACTGAGGCCAGGGCCTCTTTGTTGCTGGGACAGTCAGCCAAATGTCAAATCGACTCCCCGTACATGCATCAGGGCAGTTTCCCAGATTTGATTCTTCACGTGGATGAAGTAGGGAACATGGGGGTTGAGGGTTGGAAGGGAGAGAGGAAGCAGGGAAGCTAATTCTTCAACCGGTACAAGGTCCCATCTTCCAACTAGGCACCACCCTAGACTAAAACTCCATTTTAAAACAAGGTCTCCCTTCCCCCCCGCCACATGAACAGCGACTCCAATGCTTATCCAGAATGCCCATTCCTCACGCAAGAGCTTAAACTGTAGGCCCCAACTCCTACCCTGAGTTTCATTAATCAACTCACCGTCTGGTCTGTGTGACTAGAACTAAACCAGTTGGTGTATCTACCCACGGGGCCATAGATAGAGCTAGTTTTACTATTTACGATCAATTCTATCTTACAAGTAATAAATTCTAAACCTGTAATATATCCTAATACACCATTCGCATCGAATTAACTTTGTTCAAAGAAAGAGCTTGCCTTTCACAACCTCAGGATGTCCCAAATCTAAAAATACTTCATTGGCTGTAAGGTGAAGTGTTGCCACAGTTGGAATAGAGCAAACGCAGCAGCCAATTTGTGCACAGCAAGCTCCCACAAATGGCAATGCCATTGGGGCAGGTAAACTCTTTTACAGAAGTTGGTGGAGGGATAAATATTGGGCAGGCCACCAAAATCAGGGCCAAGGGGTCTTTTCTATCCATCCAAGGGGGCAGACTGGGCCTCAGTTTAACATCATATCCAAAAGACGGCTCTGCCAACAGTGCAGCACTCCCTCAGTGCAGCACTGGGAGTGTCAGCCTAGTTTTTTTTTCGCTCTCTAGTCTCTGGAACGGAACTTAAATCCCCAACCTTCCGACCTGGAGAAGAGGATGCTACCAACCGAGGTGTGTCTAATATTGTCTGATGTAGCTCTGTCATCTGGCATTTAATGTTCATCTTGCTAAATGCAATGAATCACTGTCAAACATCACTGGGCGATGCCAGCGCAGTGAGAAATCAAATCGCTTTAGCATAAAATCTGTTTGTCCCCATTGTCTTCTGAGGGAATCGTTCAGCATCTGATTAAACACAGCCATGGTACAAAGGTTTGTAAATTACTATTTTTATCCGGAGCTGCTCTATACATGGATCGAGACCTAATCCTCCTGCACGCCAAAATCTCTCGGGAAACTGGTTCAGTGTTTATCAGGGTTTGGCAGGGCTGTGACAATGAGGGATGGGCAGGGCCTCATCAGATTCCACACAGGGAGGGAGGAGCGACATGAGGCTCTCTAACTGCTGGGAAAGCGCAAGCTTAACCTCCACCCCTTGTCCATCCGCCCACCCCACACCCCCCCCCACCCCCACCACGCCCCCGCCCCCCGACCTGCCGCAAGCCCCACCCCCACTCTGGTTTAAGCTTCCCATTAAAGATTGGGGGGCTCGTTTGAACGAACCTGGTAAGGGTGGGGGGAAGCAAATTTAGTGATAAAATTGGATGACTCCTCGAAACGGGACAATCGGCAGAGCTTCGGGCTGGCAGCGAGAGTGGGACGAACTGGGCAACTCGAGGATTGCCAGGCCCTCCAGGGAAAGGTCCAGGTCAGGGCACCCCCCCACCCCCCCCCCACCACCCCCCCCCCCCCATGGGCTTCTGGACCCTGCCCTCAGGCTGGACTGGGGGTGCCGGGAGCCTGGGCTGCATTGCAGACATTCGCACGTCCCTGGAGTGTGGGGTTGCCAACTGCGGTTACAACGGACTCCCGGAGGTTTCCCCACGTGACTCGCCCCCACCCTCCAGCCATTAGTCGGCCAACACATCCATCCTAGTGACGCACGGCCTTCCTACACCAATTGGAAAGCACTGAGATTCATTACCCAACTGGATGATGCTGGACTGTCAGCCAAACAGCCTTTTCTCCGCCCCCCACCCCCCCCACCCCCACAACCATTTTCAATATTTTTATACCTGGGGAAGTGAAATGTTCAAAGAAAATGACAAAGCAAAAGCAATCTTTTTTAAAGTCCCGGTGATTTTTCTCCGGGGTCGCACACACAGCAGCGTCCTGGAGATTGACCTCCAATTCCTGGAGACGCCAGGCCGATCCTGGAGGATTGGCAACCCTGCTAGAGCGGCCCCTCCATGATCAGCGGGTGGGTTTGCCAACCATTATGGGCGGCTTTGGGGCTCTTGGTACTGGAGGGGCCGTTAAAGGCTTCGCTAGCTTGAAGGCAGCAGCACTACGGCAGGTTAAGTGAGAGGAGAGGGTACTTGAGGATGGAGGCACCCTCTCTTCAACTCTTGCCAAGTTTAAAGTTAAATTTAAAAATATGTTTTTAGCAGCCTAACCGCCACTGTTGGAGGGAGGGGTGAGGGAAGCTGGGGTGGGTGGGGGGGCGGGGGGGATGCGGCTGGGGAAGGGAACCCCCCCAACAGGCAGCCTGCAACCCAGGCAGGGAGCACCTGTCCAGAGCACTGACCCACGCCCCACCCTCCGCTCCCGGCCTGTCACTGGGAGGCTGCCTCCAAAAGCCTAAAATGGCCCCTCCCCCCCCAACCCCACCCCCGCCCCCCCCACCACCCACCCCCACCTCCCCCACCCCACCCCTCCCCTGGCCGTCTCTCACCGCCCCCCCCGAACTCCCATTCCACCTTCCAAAAATGGCCCAGTGGCAGGACGCAGCTGGAGAAACAGAGCACGGGCCGGCTGAGTTCCAGCCCGCCTCCAATCCCACCCGGCAGGGCCCAGGAGTCAGGCTCCTTTCCAGGAACTGAACCCCTGCAGGACCCTGCTCTGAGCAACACTGGGGAGGGAAAGTTATTCAAATAAAACTGTTTCCCCTCCCCTCCCCTCCCATTAACACTTTTGTTTATTAGTTGCAGAGACATTGGGGATGATGGAAGGACAGTCAGAACCATCCAACTGGGCCACCGAGAGCCGATTCCCTTTGCAATTGGGCCGTGGAAAGGGAGGACACTACATCGTAGCCTCATGAATAAGGTCAGAGCTCGTGGGGTTAGGAGACAAGTGGCAGAACGGATAACAAACTGACAAAGGGGAGCAGGCTCAAGCTAGTTATTCAGGGCCGCAGACAGTGTGGCATTCCACAAGGACCGGCGATGTCGATTCCCATTTGCAGAAATGATTTGGACCCCGGAATCAGGAAAGACCTCATCAGCAACATTTGCAGGTGACGCCAAATTGGGTGACAGGGTTCACCGTGAGCAGGGCATGCAGCGACATAATACAAGAGGTGAACAACCTGGTAAACTGGGTGCCCGCTCCTCTTTGTCCTCTGATTAGTAACTTGGCAATAAACCTTAATATAGTTAAGGGTGAGGTAGTACATTTGGGTAGCAGGAACAAGGAGGTCTCGTATCCCTGGAAAACTAGAATCCAAATTACATAGGAAACTACAGCACAAGAACAGGCCATTCAGCCCAACCAGTCCATGCTGGTATTTATGTACCACTTGAGCCTCCTCCCATCTTTCCTCAGCTAAACCTATCTCCCTCATGTTCCCTTCTCCCTCATGTGCTTGTCTAGCTTCCCCTTAAATACATCTATATTATTCACTTCAACCACTCCCTGTGGTAGTGAGTTCCACATTCTCACCAATCTCTGGATAAAGAAGTTTCTTCTGAATACCCGTATAGTCCTGCCGACTATTTTATATTTACGGCCTCTAGTTCTGCTCTTCCCCACAAAAGGAAACATTCTCTCCATATCCACTCTATCAAAACTTTTCATCGTTTGAAAGACCTCGACTAGGTCACCCCTCAGCTTTCTTTATTCAAGAGAAAAGAGACCCAGCCTTTCCTGATCAGTAAACCCACACATGTCTGGGATCATCCCTGTAAATCTTCTCTGCACCCTCTCCTGTGCCTCTATATCCTTTTTATAATATGGTGACCAGAACTGCACACGCAGTGCTCTAAGTGTGGTCTAACCAACATTGGTACAGGTTTAGTATAAGTTCCCCAGTTTTTAATTCTATGGGGTAGAGGCACAAAGGAATCAAGGCGTACAGATTCACAAATCGTTTAAAGGGGCAATGCAGGTTAACAAAGCCTTAAAAATTGCAAACAAAACATTGGGGTTCATTACTGCAGGAACAGAATTCAAAAGCAGAAAAGTTAAACTGATCTTGAACATTGGTTAGTCCACGGAATTGGGCACGCAGTTCAGTCCTCAATATGACCAAAAGGATATGGAAGTGCATGAGTAAGTGCAAAAAAAATGAACAAGAACGATACCAGATCTGACAGGGAACTATCAGGAAAGATTAAACAGGCTGGAGCTGTTTCCTTTAGAGAAGAGAGGCTGAGGAGTGACCTGACAGAGAGGTCTTTAAAAGTGTGAAGGGGTTCAATAGGATAGACGTAGAGATATTTCTACATGTGGGTGAGTCCTAAATTAGCGGCCATAAATGTAAGATAGTCACTAATAAATCCAACAGGAAATTCAGGGAATTTTTTTTTTACCCAGAGTGTTTAGAATGTGAAACTCACTACCACAAGGAGTGGTTGAGATTTGGGGAAGGTAATGGCATAGTGGTATTGTCACTGGACTAGTAATCCAGAGACTCAGGGTAATGCTCTGGGGACGAGGGCTCCAATCCTGCCAAATCAAATGGTGACACTTGAATTCTGGAATTAAAAGTCTAATGATAACTATGAAACCATTGTCAATTGTTGGAAAAACTCATCTGGTTCACTAATGCCCTTTAGGGCAGGAAGTCTGCCATCCTTACCTGTTCTGGTTGACAGACCCCACAGCAATGTGATTGACCCTTAAATGCCCTCAGGCCA
The DNA here is from genome assembly GCF_017639515.1 of Carcharodon carcharias. Taxonomy (NCBI): domain Eukaryota; kingdom Metazoa; phylum Chordata; class Chondrichthyes; order Lamniformes; family Lamnidae; genus Carcharodon; species Carcharodon carcharias. The sequence goes on along the minus strand of NC_054497.1, from coordinate 4,951,707 downwards.
TATCAAACTGCTACAGAGCGCCAAAAAAGGATTGAAACCAGACAGACAACCTGGCATCGATCTAGGCACGGGAACCAACAATGGCAAACTCAGCCCTGTCAACCCTGCAAAGTCCTCCTTACTAACATCTGGTGCCAAAATTGGGAGAGCTGCTTCACAGACTAGTCAAGCAACAGCCTTATGTCTTACACATAATGCCCCAGACACCACCATCACCATCTGAGGTGGCAGCAAAGTGTTAGGGAGTTGCCCTAGGAGTTCTCAACATCGACTCTGGACCCCATGAAGTCTCATGGCATCAGGTCAAACATGGGCAAGGAAACCTCCTGCTGATTACCATGTACTTCCCTCCTTCAGCTGATGAATCAGTGCTCCTCCACGTTGAACATCACTTGGAAGCATTGAGGGTGGCAAGGGTGCAGAATGTACTCTGGATGGAGGACTTCAATGTCCACCACCAAGAGTGGCTCAATAACACCACTACTGTCTTAAAGGACATAGCTGCTAGACTGGGTCTGCGACAGTTGGTGAGGGAACCAACAAGAGGGAAAAACATATTTCCAGCATCCGCAGTTTTTTGTTTTTAAAACATACTTGACCTCATCCTCACCAACCTGCCTGCCGCAGATGCATCTGTCCATGACAGTATCAGTAGGAGTGACCACCGCACAGTCTTTGTGGGTATCCTCACATTGAGGATACATTCTATCATGTTGTGTGGCGCTACCATCATTCTAAATGGGATAGATTTCGAACAGATCTAGCAACTCAAGACTGGGCCTCCATGAGGCACTGTGGGCCATCAGCAGCAGCAGAATTGTGCTTCAACACAATCTGCAACTCATGGCCTGGCCTATCCCCCACTCTACCATTACCATCAAGCCAGGGGATCAACACTGGCTCAATGAAGAGTGCAGGAGGGCATGCCAGGAGCAGCACCAGGCATACCTAAAAATGAGGTGTCAACCTGGTGAAGCTACAACACAGGACTACTTGTGTGCCAAACAGCATAAGCAGCAAGTGATAGACAGGGCTAAGGGATCCCACAACCAACGGATCAGATCTAAGCTCTGCAGTCCTGCCACATCCAGTCATGAATGGTGATGGACAATTAAACAACTCACTGGAGGAGAAAGCTCCACATATATCTCCATCCTCAATGATGGGGGAGTCCAGCACCTCAAGTGCCAAAGATAAAGCTGAAGCATTTGCAACAATCTTCAGCCAGAAGTGCCGAGTGAATGATGCATCTTGGCCTCCTCTGGAGGTCCCCAGCATCACAGATGCCAATCTTCAGCCAATTTGATTCACTCCACATGATATCAACAAATGGCTGAAGGCACTGGATACTGCAAAGGCTATGGGCCCTGACAATATTCCGGCAATAGTACTGAAGACTTCTGCTCTAGAACTTGCCGCGTCCCTAGCCAAGCTGTTCCAGTACAGTTACAACACTGGCAGCTACCCAATTATGTGGAAAATTGCCCAGGTATGTCCAGTACACAAAAAACAGGACGAATCCAACCCGGCCAATTACCACCCCATCAGTCTCCTCGCGATCATAAGTGAAGTGATGGAAGGAATTATTAACAGTGTTATCAAGCAGCATTTGCTTAACAATAACCTACTCACTGACGCCCAGTTTGTGTTCCGCCAGGGCCACTCAGCTTCTGACCTCATTACAGCCTTGGTTCAAACTTGGACAAAAGAGCTGAACTCCAGAGGTGAGGTGAGAGCGACATCAAGGCAGCGTTTGATCGAGTGCGGCATCAAGCAGCCTGAGCTAAATTGGATTAAATGGGAATCGGGGGAAACTCTCCGCTGGTTGGAGTAATGCCTAGCACAAAGGAAGATGTTTGTGGTTGTTGGACATCAGTCATCTCAGCTCCAGGACATCACTGCAGGAGTTCCTCAGGGTAGTGTCCTCGGCCTAACCATCTTCAGCTGCTTCATCAATGACCTTCCTTCCATCATAAGGTCAGAAGTGGGGATGTTCACTGATGATTGTACAATGTTCAGCACCGTTCACGACTCCTCAAATACTGAAGCAGTCCATGTCTAAATGCAGCAAGACCTGGACAATATCCAGGCTTGGGCTGACAAGTGGCAAATAACATTCACACCACACAAGTGCCAGGCAATGACCATCTCCAACAAGAGAGAATCCAACCATTGCCCCTTGGCATTCAAAGGCATTACCATCACTGAATTCTCCCACTATCAACATTGAACAGAAGCTGAACTGGACTAGCCATTTTAATACTTTGGCTACAAGAGCAGGTCAGAGGCTGGGAATCCTGTGATGAGTAACTCAACTCCTGACTCCCCAAAGCCTGTCCACCATCTACAAGGCACAAGTCAGGAGTGTGGTGGAATACTCCTCACTTTCTTGGGTGAGTGCAGCTCCCATAACACCCAGGAAGCTCGACACCATCCAGGACAAAACAGCCCACTTTATTGGCACCACACCCACAAACATTCACACCTTCCACCTCCAACACATGGTAGCAGCAGTGTGTACCATCTACAAGATGCACTGCAGGAACTCACCAAGGCTCCTTCGACAGCACCTTCCAAACCCACGACCTTTACCATCTAGAAGGACAAGGGCGGCATAAAGTTGGAAACACCAACACCTGGAAGTTCCCCTCCAAGTCACTCACCACCCTGACTTGGAAATATATCGGCCGTTCCCTCACTGTCACTGGGTCAAAATCCTGGAACTCCCTTCCTAACAGCACTGTGGGTGTACCTACACCACAGGGACTGCAGCAGTTCAAGAAGGCAGCTCACCACCACCTTCTCAAGGGCACTTAGGGATGGACAATAAATGCTGGCCCAGCCAGCGATGCCCATGTCATGTGAATGAATAAAAAAAGAATGGCACAGATGCAGTTAAGGAGAAGCTGGATAAACATATGAGGGGGAAAGGAATAGGAGGTCCTCTTAATGGAGTTAGATAAAGAGGGGTGGAAGGAGGCTTGTGTGAAGTATAAATGCCAGTATGGAAATGTTGGGCCGAATGGCCTGTTTCTGTGCTGTAAAGTCTACGTAATGTCATACAACAGGAGCACCAGTCTTGCAGATATTCAACAGCAGCAACAACTTGCATTTATATAGCACCCTTAACGTAATAAAACTCTCAAGGTGCTTCACAGGAGCTTTGTAAAACAAAGTAAGACATCAAGCCACAGAAAGAGATATTAGGTCAGGTGACCTAAAGCTGATAGGCTTTCAGAGAGCGACTTCAAGGAGGAGAGAGAGAGGTAGAGAGGTTATCGGAGGGAATTCCAAAGCAACTGAAGGCAAGTTCACCAATGGTGTAGCATTTAAAATCAGGGATGCACAAGAGGCCAGAGCTGGGGAAGCAGAGAGAGAGAGAGAGAGAGGAGGGTTGTACGGCTGGAGAAGGTCACAGGGGTAGAGTTATTCTGAGCTGAGAACAGGGAACTTCCCTAACTATAGGTACAACCTATCTAGCAACAGGGCATGTGGGAAGGTTTCTCATCAATTTTACATCAAAAATTCCACACGAACAGTGGTACTACAAAGCATAGCACATTTTCCTGACTGTCTCATCTCACATGTTACCAGCTAGACTTCTTGACCTTTCCAGGTGCAAAGAGCAGAACTGGAGAAAAAAAAATTATTTCCTCCAATTTTCGAACTTGATCAAGAGAATTAAGCCAAGAGGACTCCAGCATGTACCCCCCAATCACAGGATTACCTCAAAGAAGGCAGGGCAAAAGGTTAATCCTATCTGCACAAGCTATCTAGTCGCTGCGTACCGGGTTAATGGGAACGTTAAACCTCAGGCGTTGGTGCTCAAGGATCACGATCTCTCATTTATCCTGAGGTTTGCATGGTAACTGCAGTGTTGTCAGCCATGGCTCAGTGGGTAGCACTCTCCTGCCTGTGTCAGAAGGTCATGGGTTCGAGTCCCCCTTAAGCACCCAACCTAAGATGATGACTTTTTTGGATGTTCAACTAAAACCCAGTCTTCCCTCATGGGTGGATTTTTTAAAAAAATTTAATCATGGGCCAATGAGTGTCACTGGCAAGGCCAGCATTTGTTGCTCATTCCTGATTACCCTTGCCAGGCCATTTCAGGGGGCAGATAAAAATCAAACACATTACTGTGGGTCTGGAGTCCCAGAGCAGGTAAGGACAGCAGATTTCCTTCCTTAAAGGCTATTTATGAATCTGATGGGTTCTTATGGCAATCAACCATAAATGTCATGGTCATTATTACCAAAAGTAGCTTTCAATTCTAGATGCATTAATTGAATTTAAATTCCACCAGCTGTCATGGTTGGATTTGAACCTATGTCACGAGCCTAGGCCTCTAGATTACTAGTTGAGTGACGATGCCACTACACCACCATCTCCACCAGTAAAAGAGCCCGTGGTTCTATTCAAAGAAAATCAGGGGAGTGTTATTAGACCCAGTTATTAATTATTATTAATAGTGTTACTAGTGTTATTAGACCCAGTGTCCTAATAAACAACGAACTTGACTTTCTTTCTAGGCTAAAGTGATTTGTTGAGGTTGTGTAATGCGCTATATAAATGTACTCTTTTCCTTTCTGTAACATTTACTGAAAAGTTTGGACTTGCTAGGTCTTAACATTTTTAAAGCATAAGAATTGATAATGTAACAGCCCGGAAGGAAAAACCAGTTCAAAATTGTCAAATCCCACTAAAAATCAGCAATACTGGAGTTCCATGTTAAGTAATACAAGACCAGTTTGAACAAGTTTTACAGCACTTGCAGCGCAAAAAAATGGTCAAAATTTCTTGCCCAGGGTCTTTTGACGAACAATAGCCACAAGGAAAAACCAGTAAAACTTGGAAATGAAGGTGTCACAGACAGAGGAGCGACAGGCAAACTGTACTGCTTTCCTCTCATCATCTGTCCAAAAGCAGAAGGTATTTTGAATTATTTTTAAAGTGTTCTTTCCCAAACCCTCAGTTTGTGTAATCCAATTTACTAATAACTCGTAGCAAACTAACGCTATCATTAACTCAGAAGGTTAGTTTATTTCACATTCAAAACCCAGGGGATTAGTGATCGCAACTTTCCACTACACACACACACACACACAGACACACACACAACACACACACAAACACACACACACACACACACACACACATACACACACACACACACACAGTAGTGGTGGGGGAATAGAAAGAAAAAGAGTTTTACAACTATGGATAATGACAGTACAAAAACCACAGAAATAATTATTAGTTCACGTGATGTCCAGAGTCTGAGAAATCAAATGCAGAGGGGGTTTCCTTCATGGCGAAGTTCAGTCCTGATAAGTTTCTGGTCGGTGATGACAACGTGAAAAGCCTTGAAATGAATGATTCCGCAGGGCGATGGGCTTTCTGTGCTTAGACTACTTGGCAGGCGTTGACCAGAGACTTTTAAAATCATGCAGGCTTCGTGGAGTTGAGAGATAGTAATCGGCTGCTTGCTCAGCTGGGCGGCTGGAGTCCTTTCCAATTGATGTTAAAACACCCATCTGCCTGTGAGGCCAAAGGTGTAATGTTAAAACTGTCCAAAAGGCCAGAGATTAGGATCATGTGACCTGGCCCATCAATGGGTTAATTGCAGCTTAACAATCAATTCCTGTGCTTCTAGCGAGAATCCATTTCTCCCCCTTAGGAGAGAGACGAGGTGGCTATCAACATCTCTTCCAGTATAACGAGCTTCAATCTCTCTCCTTTGTGATATTTCTGGTTGGGGAAGCCAGTTCGTCTGCATTTCCTCTGTTTTTGTTGATTACAAGGGGTCTGGACAATGAAGTGTGAGATTCCACAGGCTGAGCGAGAATTCTTTTGTTCTTGTAACTCCTGTTGGTAGCTTTGAGAACAAAGGGCCAACCCTGTGATCATGCAACTTGTGGCAGCCATCTTTTTTGGTTCAGCAATAAGTCCATTTTTTTAAAAAATGGCAGAAGAATAAAGCTTTGGATTTCTTTTCATATCATATTGACCTAACAGAGAGTACCAGTAAAACTTGTCCAAACTGGCTTTTATATACCTTAAAATGGAACTCCAGTATTGCTGATTTTTAGAGGGATTTTACAATTTTGAACTGTTTTTTCTTTCTGAGCAGCCAATATTTTGAAAACATAAAAATCGATACTGTAAGACCTAGCAAGCCCAAACCTTTCAATATATGTTACAGGAAGGGAAATAATACATTTATATTGTATCTTTCACAACCTCAACAATTCACTTTAGCCTAGCAACATGTTCAAGGTTTTTGTTTGTTAGGATAAAAAAGATTCAGATCAAAGGAACCCGAAAGATAAAATTCAGCATATCAACTCACAGTGCACAGCTGTCACTCTGGCCACTTTTATCTCCCTCCTGTGCTTTAACTAGACAGGTTCCCTGTATCTAATGTTAAATCCATCCATTTCTTTTAGAAAAGCGTTGCCAGGGAAAAATGGAATAAAGAAGGACAATAAACCATCCAGTGGACCCCAGAAGGATAAAGGTATATTGTATGGGCGTCAGGTGAGGGCTGGCTGGGGTTGAGCCCTGAGGCCTACCATGGCCAGTCAGCCTGTTGACCGTTTTCACCCTGGCCTGCATGAAGGATGACCTGCCAGGAGCAGCAAAATGAGGACCGTGCCTCTATAACCAAAGTAATGGTCATCACCTTCGTCACCATCCACAACAACTTGCCTTTCTATAACATCTTCAAAGTAGTCAAACATCCCAAGGCGCTTTCACAGGACACAGGAGCATTAATTAAAAAAGTTTGGCACCAAGCCGCATCCAAGGGCAGGTAACCAAAGGTTTTGTCAAGAGGGTAGGTTTAGGGTTGCCAAATGTGCCTCAAATTATTCCTGGAGGTTCCATCGCATGACTTATTGCCACACTCCAGCCATTCATCGGCCAACACATTCATCCTTGTGACACACTGCCTTCCAAAGCCAATTGGAAAGCATAAAGGCTTATTTCTCAATTAGATGGCGCTTGACTGTCAGCCAAACAGCCTTTCTCTTCCCCCATTTTCAATATTTTTATATCTGATAAAGAGAAATGTTCAAAGAATATTTTAAAAAATATATCTTCTTGCATGTTCTAATGATTTTTCTTCAGGATTGCACACACAGCAGTGTCCAGGAGATTGATCTTAAGTTCCAAGAGACTCCAGGCCAATCCTGAAGGGTTGACAAACCTAGATAGGTTTTAATCAGCAACTTAAAAGTGGAGAGAAAAAGGTTTCAGGAGAGAATTTCAGAGCTCAGGCATTGGTAGCTAAACGCATGGCCACTACTGATGGGGCGATTAAAATAGGGGATGTGCAAGAGGTCAAATGCTAAGGTTTGCACAGATCTAGGAGGGTTATAAGGTTGGAAGAGAGGTGGAAACAGTATCAAAGATAAGAATCATGGTGGGTACAGCACACCATTTCCTACATCCAAACTGTGGAACTCCTCACCTCCCTCACTCCTCTGACAATCTAGACTTTTAAATCCCAATGGTGTGCTATACATCCTTCACATCCACAATTAGGGTTGCTACTGATGATTTCAGTCCTGGTACCAGGGTTGCTATTTGATTTGAGGCCTAATATCAGGGTTGTCCTTAATTTGAGGCCTGGTTGCCCCAGTTACCAATTGGATAAGCCCCCAGCTGGAGAACTGTCCCCAATTTTGGGCAACACATTTTGGGGAGGATGCCAAGTCATTGGAGAGGGTGCAAAGGAAATTTACTAAAATTATATGAGGGATTCATGAAAAGACTGAAAGCTGGGAATGAAGTAGGAAGGTGGAGGGGAGAGTTAAGAGGTGTTTAAATAATGATAGAGAATAAAGGGAAAGAGATTGAAAGTGATTTACCAAGAGGCAAGATGATAAGAATTTCTTTTAACATAACAAGCTGTTATGATCTGGAATGCACCACCCTAAAGGATGGTGGAAGCAGATTCAATAGTAACTTTCAAACGGGAATTGGATAAATACTTGAAAAGGGAAAATTTGCAGGGATGTGGGGAAAGAACTGGGCAGTGGGACTAATTGATACCAGAGCCACAGACAGAAAGGCCCAAATGATCTCCTTCTGTGCTGCATCATTCTATTGGAAATTATTGTCAAGACTCATTTCAAAGCCCAGGTGGGTTTGTAGCCACTGGAACAATTGCTATCGCAGTTTTGAAAGCTTAGTCCCGCCAAACCTATTAGGTAAAAATCTACCAAAAACAGACACTTCCCTCCCAATTTTGATTAAAAATAAGCAGACAGCCTGTTCAAACGAGTGAACCATCCTGACTAAGCACATTTGGTTTCTCCCCCGTTCGCCTTTTATTGCAAGCCTCAGTGCTGCAGCTGAGTGATTCCACTGCACCTCATAAAACCAGCGCGAGCAGTTATTTATTCTGGGCTTCTGAGGGGACATAGGCCTACATCTGGGAGACCGGAGTTGCTTTGAAAGGCAGAATTTAAATCAGGTTGGTGCAGATGGGATGCAGAACTCTTGCCAATTTCTGTACTAAGAGGAAAACGTGGTGAACGTATTGGCGACATCATTACACTCGGTGAATTCAGACATTCTCTGAAAAATTGCCATGCTGTTTGGATCATCATCAGGTGAAGAAAAATTGATCTGTGCAGCCTCCACAGAACTATTAGTTCCAGTGGCCTAGAGTATCAGTAAGGCCTACAGAATATACAGCACCAATTTAAAATCGGGCCTGCAAAACCACTGATATCAATAGGGCCTACTAATTAGGCCTATACAGAACCTACAAAGCCTGCAGTGCCAATACTGTCCACAAAATCTACAGATATTATAATATCAATGGATCTCAATGTCAGGAACCTGCAGCACTGATGTGACCCGGAGATCACAGTTCAGTATCAGCATTGAGGCCTAAATGTCTACAGCACCAATAAGGACATAGGAAATAGGAGCAGGAGTGGACTACTTGGCGCCTCAAGCCTGCTCTGCCATTTAATATAATCATAGCTGATTCTGCATGAAGTCCACTTTCCTGCCCATTCCCAATATCGCTTATTCTTAGCTGAGAGAACAAATATCAGCCTTAAATGTATTCAACAATGGGGCATCCACAACCCTCTGGGTTAGAAAATTCCAAAGACTTACAACTCTTTGAGTGAGGAAATTTCCCTTTAGCTGGTCCTAAATGATTGACCCCTGACCCTGAGACTGTGCCCCTGTGCTCTTGATTCCCCAGCCAGGGGAACATCCTCTTAGTGTCGACCCAGTCAAGCTGCTTCAGAATCTTGTATGTTTCAAAGAGATCGTCTCTCATTCTTCCAAACCCCAGAGCGTGTAAATATCCTGGTTTTCAAATCCCTCCATGGCCTCGCCTCCTTCTCTATCTCTGTAACATTCTCCAGCACTACAACCCTCCCTATGTCTGTAACCTCTTCCTGCTCCTGCAGCCCTCCCTCTCCCTGTAACATCCTCCAGCCCCAACACCCCTCCCGCCCCAACACCCCTCCCTATGTCTGTAACCTCCTCCAGCGCTAAAACCCTCCGAGATCTTTGCCCTCCTCCAATTTTGACCACTTACGCATTCCCAGTTTTCATCTCCATCATTTGTGGCTGCGCCATCAGTGACCTGAGGCCTAAGCTCTGGAATTCCCTCCCTATCTCTCTCTCCTCTCTTAATACTCCCATTAAAACCTACATCCTTGACCGCTTTTGGTCACCCATCCTAATACCACCTTCTTGGTGTCAGGTTTTGTTCGATAACTCTCCCGTGGAACACCTCAGGATGGTTCCAGCTGATTCCCTGTTTAACCGAAGCTTAACCTCCCTACTCTGGTATTCAATTCCCCTCGCAATAAATGATAACATTCTATTAGCTTTCATAATTACTTGCTGCACCTGCATACTAAGGACTGGTCTCCTTATCTAAGGAAAGACGCAAATGCATTAGAAGCAGTTCAGAGAAGGTTTACTAGATTTATACCTGGAATGGGTGGGTTGTCTTATGAGGAATGGTTGGACAGGCGATGTTTGGATCTGCTGGAGTTTAGAAGAGTAAAAGGCGACTTGATTGAAACATATGAGATCCTGAGGGGACTTGACAGGGTGGGTGTCGAAAAGGTGTTTCCCTCCTGTGGGAGAATCTAGTACCGGGGGGTCACTGTATAAAAATGAGGAGTCACCCATTTTGGACAGAGATGAGGGGGATTTTTTTCTCTCAGAGGGTTGTGAGACTTTGGGACTCTCTTCCTCAAAAGGCGGTGGAAGCAGAGTCTTTGAACGTTTTTTAAGGCAGAGCTACATAGATTATTGATCAGCAAGGGGGTGAAAGGTTATTGGGGGTAGGCAGGAATGTGGAGTTGAGGTTATAGTCAGATCAGTCATGATCGTATTGAATAGTGGAGCAGGCTCAAATGGCCGAGTGGCCTACTCCTGTTCCTAATTCATGTTTGTATTAGGGGTGCAATATAAAAGCAAGCTGTTGTTGTGAACTTGGGTTGTGCTCAGAAAATTTCTTCCCACTTTCTTCCTAAGCTGCAAATGCCTTGTACTTCTCCCTTGTACCCCAGACACCATCCCCCCATCCTCGCATATCACCACGGCATCATAACCCTCTCATTGTCTCCTATTCGTCTTGACTCAGAACTCAAAACCAGAATACTCTGCCTTCTTTTCCTGACTTCCTTCCTCCTGCAGGATTTTAAGCCTAAATTCGGGATCGCCCTAGCCGCTGAGTCAGAAGCCCATGGTTTAAAATCCCACTGCATCCAGGCTGACAGTCCAGTGCAGTACTGAGGGAGCGCTGCACAGTCAGAGGTGCCATCTTCCAGATGAAATGTTAAACCATGGCACTGTCTGTCCTCTGAGGTGGATGTAAAAAAATCCCAGGGCATTATTTCAAAGAAGAGCAGGGGGGGTTTAAAACTCAGCAGGTCTGGCAGCATCGGCGGAGAAGAAAAGAGTTGACATTTCAAGTCCTCATGACCCTTCAACAGAACTGAGTGAATATTAGGAAAGGGGTGAAATATAAGCTGGTTTAAGGTTGGGGGGGGTGGTGGGTGGTGGTTGTAGGGACAAGCAAGCAGTGATAGGAGCAGATAATCAAAAGATGTCACAGACAAAAGAACAAAGAGGTGTTGAAGGTGGTGATATTATCTAAACGAATGTGCTAATGAAGAGAAAGGAGATATGGCTGTGAAAGGGGGTTTTAGTAAACACCTTGTCAAACACCAGGAGAGAAATGGAAAGCAATGAAGGTGAACAAGGCAAAAGAGAGATACGGAAATCTTGTTCTTTTGTCTGTGACATCTTTTGATTATCTGCTCCTATCACTGCTTGCTTGTCCCTACAACCACACCAATAACCCACCCCCCCCCAGCCCCCCACCTGCCCCCCACCTTAAACCAGCTTATATTTCACCCCTCTCCTAATATTCACTCAGTTCTGTTGAAGGGTCATGAGGACTTGAAACGTCAACTCTTTTCTTCTCCGCCGATGCTGCCAGACCTGCTGAGTTTTTCCAGGTATTTCTGTTTTTGTTTTGGATTTCCAGCATCCGCAGTTTTTTGTTTTCATATCTGAGTTAGCTCCAGTGTCCTGGCCAATATTTATCCCCCAATCAACATCACAAAAAAAACAGATTATCTGGTCACAACCACACTGCTGTTTGTGGGAGCTTGCTGTGCACAAATTGGCTGCTCTGTTTCCTACAATACAGCAGTGATAATGACACTTCAAAAACTGTTTCATTGGCTGCAAAGTAATAACTTGTTGAATTTAAGGGAAAGCTAGATAAGTATTTGAGGGTGAAAGGAATACAGAGGAAATGCTGAAAGGGCAGTTAGGGATGGGCAACAAACGCTGGCCTAGCCAGCGATGCCCATATCCCGTGAACGAATAAAAAAAAGGCAGCTTGTGTGGGGCATAACCACCAGTATGGACATGTTGGGCTGAATGGCCTTTTTCTGTGCTATAAAGTCCATGTAATAAGTACCTGTCATGCACTGAAGCCATGAAAGGTGTTATATGACTGCAGACTCTTTTTGAGCATATCACTGGCTGATTTCTCTCCTCCTCTCTCTCAGACGCAGCTTTCGATGTTGGCAGCATTGGGAACTATTAACCTTGGCTTTTCAACAAAAATAAAGAGTGAGCTGAAGGACAAAGGCAAAATGAATCAACATTGATAACCTACAAGCATCCTCCCAAAACCCAAACAGCTGGGCTTGATCACATCACAAGTACAATACTCCAGACAGCCTGAATGACCTTCTTTCAACCTTTATTCAGTATCCCACATGGTTATTGTTGACCATGATAAGTTTGACACATATGACACAAAACTTGAAAGTCTAGTGAAGCGTGAGTAAAGTGACAGACTTTAAAAGAGATAGATGGTGGTAATACCACTGGGCTGGTAATCCAGGGACCCAGGCTAATACCCTGGGGGTTTGGGTCCAAATCCCACCACGGCAGCCGGTGGAATTTGAATTCACTTAATAAAATCTGGAATTGAGAGCTAGCCTCAGTGATGGTGACCATGACAACCATTTTTTGTTGTTAAAAAACCCATCTGGTTCATTAATGTCCTTCAGGGAAGGAAATCAACTGTGCTTACCTGGTCTGGCCCATATGTGACTCCAGACCCACAGCAATACGATTGACTCTTAACTGCCCCCTGAAATGGCCGAGCAAGCTGCTCAGTTCAAGGGCCATTAGGGATGGGCAACAAATGTCGGCTTTGCCAGCGATGCCCATATCCCATGAAAGAATAAAGGAAAAGTAGACAGCACAGACAGGCTGGTAGGATGGTTAGACATGTGGCAGTTCAATACAGAGAAAGCTGAACTGATGCACTTTGGTAAAAAGAGAAAGGAGATACAATATAAACTAAAGTGTGCAATTCTAAAGGTGATGCAGGAACAAACCTGGGGCACAAATCATTGAAGATGGAAGGGCAGGTTAGGAAGTGGTTAATAAGGTATACAGAACGCTGGGCTTTATAAATAAAGGAATATATCCAAAAGCAAGGAAGTAGTGATGAACCTTTATAAAACACTGGTTGGGACAGAACTTGAGGACTGGGCATTACAGTTTAGGAAGGATGTGAAGGTTTTGGTGCAGATTTATGAGAATGTTTCCAGGGATGAGGAACTTCAGTTATCTGGATAGATTGGAGAGGCTGGGACTGTTCTCCTTGGAAAAGAGAAGATTGCGAGGGGACTTGACGGAGGTATTCAAACTCATGAAGGGTTTGGACAGAGTAGATAGGGAGATACAGTAAATTAGGAGACGGGTCAAGAACCAGAAGACACCAATTTAAGATCAATGGCAAAAGAACCAAAGGCGACATGAAGTAAACTTTTTACGCAGTGAGTGGTTAGGGTCTCGACTGTATTGCCCGAGAGTATGGTGGAGGCAGATTCAACCATGGCATTCAAAAGAGAAGAGGATGCCCCCTGAAGAGCGACAGGGAAAAGACGGGGGAGAGAGACTAGCTGGATCGCCCTTGCAGAGAGCTAGCATGAACTCAACAGGCCAAATGGCCTCCATCTATGCTTGACTGTTCCGTGGCTCTGGTTGCAGCCAGGCCTATGGCAGACTGGTGAGGATCAGAAAGAAACCCTTATCCTGGAGATAACACTGGTCATCTCCGCTCCTCTGATAGCCCATTCAATAAGGATATCGGTTAACTAAGCCTTAGGGACTCGAAGGCCCCAAGTTTGGTTCCCTGTCCACATTGAGCTGTCTGCTTTCTGCTCTGCAATGTCTGAACCTCCACATCTTCTGGGCAAGCAAAGGTCACAATCCCGATCCCCGACCAGTGCCACCTGGAGGGTGGGCACAAATTGACGGGGGGAGGGGTGCGGACAGGAATTGAGCTCTGCTGCCTTGTCTCATGTACCTGAATAGGTTGGCACCGCACATGAGAAACAGGTGGATGGACTAAACGCTGGAAATAGTGAAACAAAATCCCTCGAGATTCATGTGAGAAGGGAAGAAAACAAGGAAGGAGGAAGAAAAAATAAAAAAGGGGGAGATCCCATGATAGTGTTGGGTTATCAAGTGATGATATGAGTGAAAAATAGGTACATCGCTTTATAATACATTCACAGAACGTACGGACGGGCAGTCAGCTATATTTTAAGCATTAAAATTACCATTATATTGTTTTAATCAATGTGTAAGTCACAATGGATACATTTTCCTCCATTACACAATAACCATACTTCAAGAGCATTTCATTGGTGTTATATATTGTTGTATTATCTGTAAATATCTGTGAAGAGCTAGGAGCTAATTAGCTAGGAACTAATTGATGTGTAAAAGTTCCAAGGGGCCACATTTCTTAGCTGCACTAGAGAAACGTGTGAAGTGTAATAGAACCAGTTCAATCCAGCCATTCTATTGTACAGCATGGCAAAGTTAAACATAAAGAGTTCCAACTCAAGTTCTGTCGAAGGGTCATGAGGACTCGAAACGTCAACTCTTTTCTTCTCCGCCGATGCTGCCAGACCTGCTGAGTATTTCCAGGTAATTCTGTTTTTGTTTAAGAGTTCCTGATCTGTCCAAGCTTAAAGCGTGATTACTAACAACATCTGGGAACCCAAAAGACAAGAACATATAGCAATAAGCTAGGAACCACAACTTTCATTTATATAGCGCCTTTAGCATAATAAAATGTCCCAAGGTGCTCCACAGGAGCACTATCAAACAAAATTTGACACCCAGCCACACAAGAGGATGTTAGGATAGATGAAGGTAGGGTTTAAGAAGTGCCTTAAATGAGGAGTGTGAGAAAGAGAAAGAGAGAGAGAGGGATGAAGAGGTTTAAGGGGGGAATTCCAGAGCAGAAGGTGGTGGTGAACTGCCTTCTTGAACTGCTGTGCCAGGAGGGCAGAATGGAAGGAGCACAGACACTTCCGAGGGTTGTAGGGGCTGAAGGAGACTACAAAGATAGGGACAGGCTAAGGCCATGGGCTTGAAAACTAGGATAAGTTCTCGTACTGGAATAGGTCAGTGAGCACAGGGGTGAACGGGACTTGGTTTGAGTTAGGGTTCTGGAAGTAAAGTTTTGGATGAGTTCCGGTTTATGGAGGGTAGAAGGTGGGAATTGATTTGGGTCGTGAAAGGGGCTATATAAACACAAGCCGCTTCTTTATCTGTCCCTCAGCTGAGGGTAGGGAAAGATTAATCAAGAGGACCAGCCTATTCCTTCCTCTGGCTGACCTACTACTCTCCATTCCACTATTAGACTTTATGCATGATTTCTACTCCCACGTCAGCCACGACCTTGTGCTTTGTTTATTCTTTGGCTCCTTTCTAATTTTTTTTAAGATTCTTGTTTGGGAAAGGAGCTCATATCATGACACAGAAGTGTCAAAACACACTCGCAGGCCACGTATGTCACAGCTCGATGCAGGATAAAGGCTTCTCTACTCTGTCATGGTATATCTCAGCCCTACCCTCAGGAAGAGCAGCCCCTCCCTCTTCATCAGCATGGCATTGTCCATTCCCTGTGCTCTGTGGACTGTTCCCAGGGACACACACTGAGACAAACATCAACTGCTGCTGAAGGATCATCAACTCGATGAAAGACGCTCTTTGGTCTGACCGAAACTTGTTGGTCTTCCAGCGCAAAGAGTTGTCCCCGACCGAGTGTTGCAGACTGGCACATTCCAAGGTCCAGGACTGCGTGCTGAAGGACTCACTAAAGCTTGGGGCAGCCGCTGCAAAGGCACAATGGGGAAAGGTCACTGTCTAAGATCTTTCAGCCGTAGTGCACCGAGGGGCTGGGAATTGTATAGACCCCTCGGGCTGCATGACTCACAATAAATGTATGTAATGAATACTAAATGTATCATAATTGTATTGAAGCCCCGCAGACTGCAACATGATGTATGTTGATAACTCCAATCCCACTGCACTGTCTGACTGTCTGTAATGATCATATTGAAATGACTGTAATATTCATTGATTTATTGAAGCACCTCGTGATCCATGTGTAAAAGTTGAATCTGATTGTACTTTTTGTGATGGACATTTAAAAATGTTTTGAAATGTTCTTTCAGATGTTTTATGAATAAAGTCTATTTTTCCAAAAAAAAAAATTCCCAAAGCCAGCTCTCCTTAGGCAACTCTAGGTGAGATTCTCTTGTCTAATCCTGGATTTGGGAAATTTGCATGTTATTGGCCCCTAAAATCTGGTTAAAATTCCAATGCTTTCCTGGCCAGTCTCTCACCTTGCACCTTCTGTCAACATGGGCTCCTCAAAAAACTATTATCTATCCTAACTCATAGCAAGTCCTGTTGACCCATCATCCACTAGCATCAAATGCTAGTTCCGGCCCAACACCTCGATTATAAAACTCACGTCTTTTTTCAAATCCCTTCGTAGCCTCATCCCTATCTGTGCAACTTCCACCAGGCCTACAACCTTCCAAAATCTCTTCCAATTCTTGTTCCTTCAGCAACCCTGATTTCAACTGTTCTATCACTGGCTATTGAGGCCCTAAGCTCTGGAATTTCCTCCCTAAGGGTTCACACCTCCCTCCTCTTTCAAGATGCTCCTTGAACCTACCTCACTGACCAAGCATCTCTCCCAATGTGTCCTTCTGTGGCTCAGTGCCAAATTTTGTTTGACAATGCTCCTGTGAAGCATCTTGGGATGTTTGACTACATTAAAGTCACTATATAAATGCAAGTTGTCGATGTGGAATTGGTGGAATTATTATGCTAGTGGGCCTAAGTCCCCTAAAATCCAGGCTAAAGCTGTAACAAACTCATTTCACATAGAACATGAGTCTGTGGAACTTAATTCTCCCGAGACTGGTAGAGTCAGGGACATTGACTATTTTCAAGGCAGAGGTAGATAGATTCTTGACTAATAAGGGGATCAAAGGGTATTGGGGGTAGGCAGGATAGTGGCATTGAGATCGCAATCGGATCAGCCATGGTCTTAGTGAATGGCAGGGCAGACTCGAGAGGCTGAGTGGCCTGCTCCTGCTCCTAAATTCATATGTTCATAAGTAAATTGGGACTCATAACCAGCCAACAACGAAAACCTTCATCACATCAGTCTGGGCTGCATCTGAACCTAGATCCCAGGGCAGAAGGTTCACATTTTATAGATTGCACCATCGACTCCCTCATTCACTGCTCCAAGCCTGGAAATGCAAAACTCTCTTGAGCTGATACGTCAAAGGGGGGTGATAGTGGACACGGCATAACTTTTCATGAAGGCACTCTCAATTTAACCCAGTTATCATCAATCGGGAAGGAGGTCTTGTGGTGTAGAGGTAGTGTCCCTACCTCTGGGCTGTAAGCTCTTAGTTCAAATCCCACTTCAGGACTTGATGGGCAGGGAGAGTGTGTGTTCGTATTGTGGCCAAACAGATGGATTATCAGCCTGCAGACCCCTCCTATATGGCATGTGGTAAGAGTGGGAGAGTTCCCTGGTCAGCCATACTGCAGAAGGCAATGGAAAACCACTGCAGTACAGGGCCAAGTGTAATCATGGACCAATCCAATGAAATGTCCATGGTCACCCTCTTAGGGCCTGGTACCTGAGGGTGGAGGATCTTCAATTGAGTTCAAATTGGTAATTTAGATATATTATGGATGTTAATCCTGAAAAGAAAGTTTTGACAATATGGAATCAGATTTCTGTAATTTCAAACTTTTCTCATCAAAATATGAATACGTAATATATTTAAGGCTGTAAATACAACTATATGATCTATGTGCATGTATTTACATCTGTCATAAATTCTCACGTGTGTATGTGTGCGCTGGTGTGATACATGTATGTTTGTGACGTGTGTATTTTGTGACGTACATTTTCATTTATTTACCTTGGGGACACTCAAGCATAATGTATCAATACATATAACAAAACTGGATATAAAGCCACTGCAATGGTTGGTTTGTGCACATCTTCATACAGGAGTTCACCCGTCCGAGCCTCCACTATGTTATGCGCACTCTTATATTCTACTGATAACACCCAAACTGTGTGTATTTACATGCCTACGCTTCCAATTGGGAGACCCTGCATTATGTGTGTAGGAACCTCGGAGAAGGATCTCATCAATGGAACATTGCCATTTTCTCAGGCAGAATACTAAATAAATGGGAGGATATTGAGAGGGGTTGAGGAAGTGAGTGCATGTCCACAGGTCCCTGAAGGTGGATAAGGTGGTAAAAAAGCATGTGGAGTGCTTTCCTTTATTGGGTGAGGTATTGAATACTAAAACAGAGATGTAATGCTGGAACTGTATAAAACATTGGTTAGGCCACAGATGGAATTTTATGTACCGTCCACGTTACAGGATTTTACATCACATAATTGCTCTGGAGAGAGTACAGAGGAGATTTACAAGAAGGTTGCCAGGGCTTGAAAATTGTAGCCATGAGGAAAGGTTGGATAGGCTAAGGTTGTTTTTTTTAGAACACAGGAGGCTAAGGGGTGACCTAATTGAGGTGTACAAAATTATGAGGGGCCTGGATAGGGTAGACAGGAAAGACCTGTTTCCCATAGCTGAGATGCAGATTGAGGTGCCTTTTAAATGAGTTGAACGTTTCAGCCTCTACCACCGATTCAGGCAGTGAATTCTAGAGGAGAGATGAGGAAAAATATTTTCACCCAGAGGGTGGTGGGCATCTGGAATTCACTGCCTGAATTGGTGGTTGATGCTGAGACGTTCAACTCATTTAAAAGGTACCTGGATCAGCATCTGAAGTGCTGTAACCTGCAAGTCTACGGACCAGGTGTTGGAAAGTGGGATTAAAAAATGAGTGGCTAGTTTCTTTTTACCCTTTTTATGGCTGACGCAGACACGATGGGCTGAATGGCCTCTTTCTGCGCTGTAACTTGTCTATGGCTCTATAGTAGCTCTCTCTTGAAACCTAAGCTCTTACCCCTAAACTATTCCTCTTTCCTAAGTTGGCATCTATCCCTAGAAGTGCCTCAGTTGCTCATGTCCTTCTACACAAAGCATTCACATTCCCTCTGTGAAAATTCCCTTTTAACTGTCTTAATTCTCATGTTGGGGAAATGTCCCCTTCTCCTGGATTCCTTTACTGAGGCAGGAGCCACTCCCTCTCTAACTTAAATGCCTTCATTATCTTAGTCATCAGGCTCCTCAGCTTTGGGTGATACAAGTTCGCTCAGTCTCTTTATCCCCATTGTAAGATCTCTCATTTCAGCCGAGTGGTCCATGGACTCCATTCTAGCGTCAGTGTAACCTTCCTAAAGTGCCTAAAAATGTACACAATCCTAGAACTAACGGCCAGGACTATGTAGAGACAGCTCTCTGTTTTTATGTTCTAGACCACTTGCAATGGAGCCCAACGCCCGTTTTGGGTCACTTTTTACATCTGTGAGAAAGCCGTCACTAACTTGTGCCTGTGGATTTCAAAATCCTTTTCTTCACAGTCACAGCCCAGTGCTTCCTCACTGTATTGCCATCTGCTATCCTGACAAACTAAAGTGCACCACCTCACATTTGTTGTGTTAACTTGTGTCTGCTATTGTTCTGCCCGCTCGCTTACTCCCCTATGCCCCTTATTCAATTTTCTGTTCTCTTCTTTACACTTCACTCTATCTCCCAGCTGCAAACTTGGGACAGACGCCTTCAATTTCCAACGTCTGAGTATCGCCGAAAAGAGAGACATGTTGTCAAAGCTTTTCATCTTGCACTAATCAGGACAAATGCAAGACTGCAAAATTTCAAATGACCACAACAATTTATGCTACAGGAGAAAGGGGGTGCTGATTGGTTCGCAAGTCAGCTCTGATTGGCTGAGGTGTTACCTTGGAGAAAGCAATGAGGAACTATAGGCTCCCCAAGCTCTCAGGTAATTCAAAAAAGGCACAAGGCTTGAACATATCCCTTTTGGTTGCAGAAATTAGATCCTGTGTGTGATTGTATGTCGCTTCTAGAAAGCAGAAATGAGCCATGTTACAAGCGCAGCTGATTACCTGAAATTGGTTGTTAGTGTAGTTATTAGCACACTCAGGATTGTCCAGCAGGTGCTGTCCAATCGCAGAATCGCATCAAACAGTCATTTGTGGGTAAAAAGCTGGAGTTTCAGCAGTAATCGTGGAGGCTCACATCACTGCCTGCCAATCTGAAAGTGACTTATTTCCAATCCCAACCAATTCTCTATTCATGCAAGGCAGTTGTGCTTAGTCCCTTCATCTTAGCTAATAATTTTATCAAACAGCTTTTGGAAATCCATGAAATCGAGCACTCAGTGATTCTTCTCAATTTGCTAATTATACATAGAGGAATGAGAGTACAAAATCAAGGAAGCTATGCTAAACTGTTATAATTTCCTGGTTAGACCTCAGCTGGAGTATTGTGTCTGATTCCGAGCATCACACTTCAGGGAGGGTGTCAAGATCATGGAGAGGGTACCAGAGGAGGTTTCGTGCCAGGGGGTGAGGGATTTTGGTTATGTGAAGAGACTGGGGAAGCTGTGGTTGTCCTCTGTGGGGCAGCGAAGGTTGAAGGGGTATTTAATAGAAGTGTTCAAAATTATGAAGGGGCTTTGATAGAATAGGTAGGAAGAAACTGGCTGGAGGAGTTGATAACCAGAAACCACAGCTGAAAAATAATTAGCAAAACATCTAGAGGTGAAAAAAGAGGAGATTTTTTTAAAAAAATGCAGTGAGTTGTTGTGATCTGGAATGTGCTGCCTGAAAAGGTATTGAAAGCAGATTGAACAGTAACTTCCAAAAGAAAATTGGATGAATGCTTAAAAAGGAAAAAAACTTCAGGGTTAAGAGGAAAGAGCTGGGGGCCAGGGGTTGTGGGGAGAGGTGTGAGCCGAATTGGATCGAACATTCGAGGAGCCTGCGCAGACACAATGGGCTGAATAGCCTCCTTCTATACTGTATGATTCTCTGATACATGATAATACAGTGACTATCAATGAACATTTCTATTTTGACATAGTTCTGGATTTATTTCTTAAATGCTCATTTAATTTAATCCTCTGACACTTTCTAACAATGTTCCTGCTATGCACATTAACCTGTAAATGCTCACTTTATACCTAACTCCCTCTCTGAAGTAATAGTGCAAGAAATGCCAAGCTCTAATCCTTAGCGAGTGACTCTGATTCAAGTGAAACCTGAACCAGTGAAAGATTATACCCAACTCCCAGTAACTTTGACTATTCCTGTTAATATCTTATGGCCAACACTCGAAGTCCAAAGACTGTCAGGTCTCCATTTTGTAAATCTTGACCATTTGATCCCCAATATTCCTTTTCCTTTTACTAATCTCAAGTTTGCCTCTGGCACCACATTCTCCTCTTCTACTGTGCAAGCTGATGCAAGTATTCATTTAGTCATTCTGCCCTACCATTATCCACTAAAACTGTCATACAATCGGGATTGAACTGGAAAGCCACAGCCAAAATACTCCTCCCATACAATAGTCTAAATAGGCACATTCTGAGGTTTATTGCTGACTAATGTTGCTCACGTTCTCTATACTATAAGTTGCTTGACTCCTTAACTTGGGAAAAGGTCAAGTTATGTGAAGGTCAGAAAACATCAACAGCCAATGACTGGCTCCCCCCCTTTTGTTCGAAAGAACGTTAAGTTATTATATAGTGCGAAATTTGATGTGTGGCAGATGATTGAGATAAAAAATTATCAGTACATGTGTCTTTGAGAGAGGAAGGGGTGAGCAGAGAGAGAGAGGGAAGGATAGAAAGAAAGAGTGAGAAAGAGAAAAGAGAGAAAACAAGAGAGAGCGAAAGAGAGAAAGAGCGAGAGAGAGGGAGAGAAGGAGAGTGAGACAGAGAAAGATAGAGAGTGAGACAGAGGAGAGAGGAGAGAGAGAGGGTGAGAAGGAGAGAGAGACAGAGAAAGATAGAGAGTGAGGGAGAGGAGAGAGAGAGAGAACAAGACAAATAGAAAGTGCGAGAGAGGGCAAAAGAATGAGAGAATGAGAGAGTGAAAGAGAAAGGAAGAGAAACAGAGAGAAATAAAGAGAAAGAGAAAGGAGAGATGCACCTTTATCACACTGAGTGCATATATATGCTCTGATATCACACCAAGACATAACATACCAAAGCTTCTTCCAGGTGCTTGTGTAAGATGTCTGATTGGTTCAATTGGTCGCACTGAAGCCTCTGAGTCAGAGTTTGTGGGTTCAAGGCCCATTCCAGGAAAAGAGCAGAAAAAACAGACTAATACTCCAGAGAAGTACTGAGGGAGTGTTGCACTGTTGGAGATACCACTTTTCAGATAAAACTGTAAGCTGCTGCCCCATCTACCTTCTCAAGTGGATGTTAAAGATCACATGACACAATTTTGAAGAAGAGCAAAGGAGATCTCCTCAGTGTTCTGCTCTCAACCTATGTCACTAAAATAGATTAATGATTACCATATTCCTGTTTGTGGGAGCTTGCTGTGTGCAACTTGGCTGCCACTTTTCTGACATTACAACAGTGACTACATTTCAAAAAGTATTTCATTGGGTATTAACTACTTTGGGATGTCCTGAGGTCATGACAGGTGCTTTATAAATGCAAGTCTTTTTTTTGCCCAGATCAATCAAGGTGATTATTTATAACAACAGGGGTGTTGTGAATAAAGTGTGACAGAGAAGATATAACAGAAGGCGTGACAGTTACAGAAAGTGCAAGGTGCACAGGCTAGTTTAAATATATCATAGGTATATTAAAATATCACACTTTAGCTCGGCGAACAGGTTTTAAAAAAAAATGGAATCTTTTACATCCAAGAGGACAGGCTTGGTTTAACATCTCAGTCCATAAGCTGGTGCTTCAGATGGTGCAGCACTCCCTTGGTACTGCACTGGGAACGTCAGCCTGGCTTAGGTGCTCAAGTCTCTGCAATGGGAGGTAAATCACAACCTGTAACTCAGAGACATGAGCGTGACCCACTGAGCCATGA
Source organism: Carcharodon carcharias (assembly GCF_017639515.1). Classification (NCBI taxonomy): domain Eukaryota; kingdom Metazoa; phylum Chordata; class Chondrichthyes; order Lamniformes; family Lamnidae; genus Carcharodon; species Carcharodon carcharias. The sequence continues at coordinate 4,928,783 of NC_054497.1, read as the reverse complement.
CTATCCTGAGGTCAGTTAAATGTTTAATTGCTGCTTGTGTAATGTGGTTTACTGAATGTTAAAGGCTTTGGAAATTTCAGGCTGTTGGACAACCTTTTCATTTCCCACACTGAAACTAATAACCAACAACCGGCAACTGACATCACTGTGAAATAACTGCTGCTCTTTCCTTTTTTGGCTCTGTACAGTATTTCTAATGCTCAGGCATTGGGTTGAGTGTTTTAAAATATTTCCATATACTAGCGAAACTCCAATATTACAGCTCAATGATAAACCAGAGGACACATTGTTTAGCGAGGGCAGAAAGGTGTAATACAGCGTATTAGGCCACTGTTTAAAATCTAGCTGAGGTTAGGCAAAAGCTGCATGAACTCAAGGGTAAGAGGCGTGTCTTCCAAATGTGGCGTTAAACCAAGGCCCTGTTTGTCTGCTCTCCCAGGTGGATGCAAGACATCCCATGGCCACTATTTCGAAGAAAATCAGGGGTGTCCTCCCCTGGTGTCTTGGCCAATATTCATCCTTCAAACAGATTATCTGCGCATTACTACTTTGCTGTTTGTGGGAGCTTGCTGTGCACAAATTGGCTGTCACGTTTCCTACAACAGTGGCTACGCTTCAAAGGTACTTCATTGGCTGTAAAGCCAATTTGAGACATTGTGAGGTCATGAAAGGCTCTATATGAATGCAAGTCTCTCCTTTTTTTAAGGTCAGTTGAGAGGTTGCAGACATCATGGCTCCAGTAATTTCTGGCACTGAAGTGTCTGTTTGTACATTCTAAATGACCTTTATTTTCTTACACATTCCACCCACGCCCCAAGTGAAACTGAGAAATTAGTGTATGACACCTGAAGTGTGACAGGCAAGTACTAACCCTATAAATTATGGATATAATAATTGATAGTTGCTCAATATCCCATTAACAGAACATGCATTACTTGTAAGATTATACATATATCCAATATTACAATGACAGAGGTTCATTATATACTTCATATTCACTTCTCTTTCACATTGACATTTCCTGCACTCTGTGTATTTTATTAGGTTCCTACTGGCAGTGCCTGCAGTATTCTACATTAATATCTCTTATGGTCAAGATGTCAAGATGGAGTTGCGTGAAAAATGGCCTGTACCTTTAAGTCCGCTGCTTCAACACTCTTTGTGGGGGGACATGAGTTGGCGCAGATGGAGAAGTTTGCAAAGTTGGTCTCAACTGAAGGGTGATTATATCTCTTTGTAAATCACATCAGAAACATTCAGCATGAAAACACTTATTTGGTTTTAAAATATTTTAGTATCTATAAGGTACAACATTTTGCTGCTGTATCACACTGACAGTATGTTTGGTATATATCACATCCCATATCTCACTGACAGATACAGCATGGTATGTTTTATATACATCATATCCCACATCCCACTGACAGATACAGCATGGTATGTTTTATATATATCACATCCCACATCCCACTGACAGATACAGCATGGTATGTTTTATATACATCATATCCCACATCCCACTGACAGATACAGCATAGTATGTTTTATATATATCATATCCCACATCCCACTGACAGATACAGCATGTATGTTTTATATACATCATATCCCACATCCCACTGACAGATACAGCATGGTGTGTTTTATATACATCATATCCCACATCCCACTGACAGATACAGCATGGATGTTTTATATATATATCATATCACACTGACAGATACAGCATGGATGTTTTATATATATATCATATCACACTGACAGATACAGCATGGTATGTTTTATATATATATCATATCACACTGACAGATACAGCATGGTATGTTTTATATATATCATATCACACTGACAGATACAGCATGGCATGTTTTATATATATATCATATCACACTGACATACAGCATGGTATGTTTTATATATATATATATCACACTGACAGATACAGCATGGTATGTTTTATATATATCATATCACACTGACAGATACAGCATGGCATGTTTTATATATATATCATATCACACTGACAGATACAGCATGGTATGTTTTATATATATATCATATCACAGTGACAGATACAGCATGGCATGTTTTATATATATATCATATCACACTGACAGATACAGCATGGCATGTTTTATATATATATCATATCACACTGACAGATACAGCATGGCATGTTTTATATATATATCATATCACACTGACAGATACAGCATGGTATGTTTTATATATATATCATATCACACTGACAGATACAGCATGGTATGTTTTATATATATATCATATCACACTGACAGATACAGCATGGCATGTTTTATATATATATCATATCACACTGACAGATACAGCATGGCATGTTTTATATTTCTATCATATCACACTGACAGATACAGCATGGTATGTTTTATACATTTATCCCATATCCCGGTGACAGATACAGCATAGTAATGATATATATGCATAAAATCCTATAACCCACTAGCACATCCTACACTCTGCACATTGTATCGAGATGGCCATAACCTATGATCATCATATAGCGATATTGGCTGCTATCTGCTGCTTTTGTCGATTCCATCGCGCTGCGTGCTTCATGTCTCAAGCTGTACCAAGTTCATTTCCTAGCGGTGTGTAATGCAGCGTCTCGAATCACTCCACACCACCACCCACCCCCCACCAACCAAACCCCGCTCCGGTCTCTCACCACTGCAATCGAGTTCCAATCAATGCTTACAAGGCGCAGCAACACCGGGCAATCCCACTTCCAAGCGGACGAGATCCAGGAGCGAGCACCCAGAGCCCAATACATCCCGCCGGCCGAAAGCCGCTTCGTGAAAGGCACATCCATTTAAATCGAAAATAAGCCAATCGGTTCCCTGCACTAACTTGGGAGATGGTTTAAAAGGAGTATTTTCCCCCAACAAACTACAATCGAATCCCCCACCATTCCGATTGTAAATGTGAACCTGACTCGCAAGCAACCGACAGGTTAATTCCGCCGGACGGCAGAGTGTAGCAAGCTGCAGGTCGGGATCCCATTTATTTTTGATATTTGTGAAAGATGAAAGGTTGTAAAGCCCTTTCAGCTGGGCACCTGGATGTCTAAAAACGCATAGAATTTATGCACGCTACTTGCGAAGAGATTTCGCGACCCCCCCCCCAAAAAAAAAATATATGTAAAGCATAAAATAAATCAAAATAAATCACAGTGAGTGAGCCTCCTCTGTTTAAAAACACGCACGCTTTAAAACCCTCCTTTTCCATTATACAGCAACCCTGCAGGGTTAGCTTGTGTGTGTGTGTGAGTGAGTGAGAGGGAGAGGGATAAACTGTCAAGGCTTCTTGGTGTCTTAAACGTAAAAAAAAAAACCCAGACAGATTTAATTTATATATAAAAAAGGAGAGGGGTGGGGAGGGGGTGAAAATTCTTCCAGCACAAAAATCCTTTCATTTTTGTTCCATTGTGTCATCAATCTTTGGGGATAAGGCGTGTAAATAAACCATTCCGCCCCTGCAAGTCGATAGTCACAAACCAACAGCCTTTGCACAGATCGTAAAAAATAAATAATTTTTACGCCGCAACAAGACAATAAAGCCTCTATGATTCATTGATTTCACCACCCCCCCCCACCAACCTTCTCCGTAGTTCACGCACCCCAGACAAGAGCACACTGTCTTGTATTTAAATATATATATATATATATATACAGCATTAGCATCATGTGTATAACATCAAGCAGACGGGATAAAATGATTTCAAACCTGTCTGTCCTTTCCCCAGTGTCTTCTCTAATCGGTATGGTCCCACATATTGTGCACAACCTGCTTCTTTTGTGGATGTTGTCATTGTCTCGTTTTCCAGCTCCTTTTTCCTCAGGTTTGAATTGTGATTTGAAATGTTAAGAGGAAAAAAAATACTCTTCTTTTTTTTTCCAAAAAACAAAATTACTAGTCCTTGTCTCCACCTCCCCCACCCCTCCCCAAGACCCTTGGGTTGGTAAGACAAGTCATGGAGGTTGTCCTAGGATCCTGGTACCAGCATTATTCTCCTCTCTCTCTCTCTCTCTCTCTCCGCTGCTCCCCCTCTCTGCCAATCCAGCCTCAGCTCTTAGTTAATCCTGCAACCTGCTCCTTTTTTTTTTCTCTCTTTTATTAAGCTTCCATCCGGGAACCCTCAGTGACACCCAGTCCCGATTTTAACCCTCTGCCTCCCTGGGACCAACTGGAATGAATTTTCAAGTGCCTCTGCATAATCAAGTAGCGTGAATCAAGAGACCCGGTAAGGAGACAGGTTCATTGTTGGAATATACAATCCTTTCATTCTTTTGCAAAATATGCACACATACGCCACTAGGGTCTATTTCCAAAATAAACAAGGCCAGAATTGTTACAGCACAGAAGGTGGCCATTCAGCCCATCTGTGGCATAGGGTTGCCAACTGTGATCCTGACTTGCCCTCATGCTCCAACACATCCATCCTTGTGACACACTGCCTTCCTGTGCCAATTGGAAAGCACCTGGGTGATAATTGACTGGCAGCCACTTTGAGCCCCATTTTCAATATTTTTATATATGCACGTGGCATCCCTGGCTAAGCCAACATTTAATGCCCATCACTGGCTAGGCCAACATTTAATGCCCATCACTGGCTAGGCCAACATTTAATGCCCGTCACTGGCTAGGCCAGCATTTAATGCCCATCACTGGCTAGGCCAACATTTAATGCCCATCCCTGGCTAGGCCAGAATTTAATGCCCATCCCTAATTGTCCTTGTTCAGAGGGCAGTTATGAGACATTGCTGTGGGGTCTGGAGTCACATGTAGGCCAGACCAGGTAAGGACAGCAGATTTCCTTCTGTAAAGGACATTAGTGAGCCACAATTTACAACAGTTTCATGGTCATCATCAGACCTTTAATTCCAGATTTTTTTACTAGATTTAAATTTCACCATCTGGTGGATTTGCACCTGGGTCCCCAAAGCATTACCCTGGGTCTCTAGATCACTCGTTCAGTGACAATGCCACTATGCCATCACCTCCCCTCCACTTCTCTGGTAAAAAGAAATGTTCAAAGATTTTTTTTAAAATCAATCTTCTTTAATGTCCCCAATGATTTTTCTCCAGGGTGGCACACAGCAGTGACCTGTAGACTGAACTTCAACACCTGGAGACTCCAGGCCAATCCTAGAGGGTTGGCAACCCTATTGCACTGGCTCTCCAAAGGAACAATGCACCTAGTGCCATTCACCCACCTTCTATCCAATTTCTTTTAAATAAATGAAAGGTGATTCAATAACAGACATGGTCCACTAAACTAGCTCATTGTATCTCCGCATTATTTTTTCCAAAATTCGCAATATTTTAGCTTGTGTTTGTATTTGTGTAGTCTCTCAGCAATGATTTCATGTGGTGTTGGTAACTATGCGAGCATATTGTATACAACACAGGGCTAAACATGTGTTGATGTGGCTCAGTTGGTAGCACTCTTACTACTGAGTCAGAAAATTGTAGGTTCAAGTCTCACTCCATTAACCTGAGTAAATGATCTAGGCTGATATTCCAGTGCAGTATAGAGGGAGTACTGCTGTGCTATGGCTCAAAATCCTGGAACTCCCTCCCTAAGAGCACTGTGGGTGCACTTATACGACATGGGCTGCAGCAGTTCAAGAAAGTGGCTCATTACCTCCTCAAGGGCAATAAATGCTGGCCTAGTGTCATTCCATGATTTTTTTTTAAAGCGCCATCTTTTGGACGAAATGTTAAACCAAGGCCCTGTCTGCGCTCTCAGGTGGGTATAAAAGATCTCCTGGCAGTATTTCAACAAAGACCAGGTATCCTGACTAAAAGTTATCTCCCAAGTAATGATTTCATGTGGTGATGGTAACTACCAGCTGATAGACTTGCCATCAGTAATGGTGACCATGAAACTACTGTTCATTGTTATAAAAACCCATCACTAGTGTCCCTTTTGGGAAGGAAATCTGCCATCCTTACCTGGTCTGTCCTACATGTGAACCCAGACGCTTGGCCTAGCAAGCTGCTTGATCCAAGGGCAATTAGGGATGGGCAACAAATGCTGACCTTGTCGGTGACACCCATGTCCCATGAAAGAATACATTTTAAAAAATTACAGCAGTGAATCTACTTCTTTCATTCAAGTACTCCATTTGCTGCAAAATGTGTCAGGGCATCTTGAGGTCACTATATAAATGCAAGTTCTTTCTTAACTGCTTCTGATTTACCACAAGCCCAAAATACAAAAGCAACTGGTCACTTTTAAATGCATGTTACTTCAGTCTGAGGTGCTTACGTTATATAAGCTGGTGCCACACTCTCACCCTTGACTGGCTTTGCACAGGTAAACTGTACCTGGAATCTGACTGAGGATGTTGAGGTGCACAAAGCTCCTGGTGCCTTTTGGGAATAAAAGTGGAGGTTTTGGCTACAGTGCCAGGATCTTGTGGTTTCGATACAGCCAAGCCTAATTTCACAGGGTGGGGTTTCACATCCATGGGTTTGTGTTCATGGGCTGTGAATATGAATCCCATAGAGTATCAGGGGCTTGGAGTCGGATGGGGGGGGTCGCAGGGGAACACGTCAAATTAAACAGGTGGAGCAGAGAAGAAGCTTTTTCTACACTTTTTGTGCAGCTTTGGGCTGCCTTGGCGGAGTTTGTGACTTTTTTTATTCTTTCACAAGATGTGGGTATCACTGGCTGGGCCAGCATTTATTGCCCGTCCCCAATTGCCCTTGAGAAGGTGGTGGTGAGCTGCCTTCTTGAGCCGCTGCAGTCCGTGTGGTGTAGGTACACCCACAGTGCTGTTAGGGAGGGAGTTCCAGGATTTTAACCCGGCAACAGTGAAGGAACGGCGATATATTTCCAGGTCAGGATGGTGAGTGACTTGGAGGGGAAATTGCAGGTGATGGTGTTCCTTCTGCTGCCCTTGTCCTTCTAGATGGTAGTAGTTGTGGGTTTGGAAAGTGAAGGATCCTTAATGAGATACTGTAGTGTGTATTGTAGATAGCATAATGGTACTATCACTGGACTAGTATTTCAGAGACCCAAGGTAATGCTCTGGGCACCTGAGTTTGAATCCCACCATGGCAGATAGAATTTGAATTCAATAAATATCTAGAATTAAAAGTCTAATGGTGATATAAAAATTGTCATTAAAAAAACCCATCTGGTTCACTAATGCCCATCAGGGAAGAAAATCTGCCATCCTTACCTTGTCTGGCCTACATGTGACTCTTAAGTTCTCCCTTAACAAAGGCAATTAGCAGATGATTAGAGCAATAAAATGCTGACCTACCCAGTGATGCCCACATCTTGTAAAGAAAAAGTGAACACTGCTACCACTGTGCACTGGTAGAGGGAATGACTGTGGATGGGGTGCCAGTCAAGCGGGCTGCTTTGGCCTGGATGGTGTTGAGCTTCTCAAGTGTTGTGGGAGCTGCCCTCATCCAGGCAAGTGGAGAGTATCCCATCACACTCCTGACTTGTCCCTTGTAGATGATGGGCAGACTCTGGGGAGTCAAAGAGGTGAATTCCCAGCCTTTGACCTGCTCTTGTAGCCATAGTATTTATACAACTGGCACAGTTCAGTTTCTGGTCAATGGTAACCACCACCCCCCCCTCACCCCCCCACAGGATGTTGACTGAAACAGAGACCACCAGCATTTAAGAACAGGTTAGGTAGGGGATTGATGGAAAAGGGAATACGAGGATATTGGGACACGGTGAACACAGGAGATTAGGATTACTGCTCATGTTGTGAATAAACAACGTGCTGAACAGCCATGTTGTGGTTTCTATATAACTTTATGCACATACCATGTTCTTATGAACCTGCAAATATCTCAAGTTGCTCATTCTAATTGATCTTGATGTCCTGAGTTGACAATGTGTCTGAAAACAAGGAAACAAGATTATAAAGCAAAACTCTGGGACCACAAAACACAAAGAGGACGACCCAGTGTGTAAGGAGTGTAAAAAGCTGCCTGGGAGGTGAGGGCCAGGCTGTTGGGTTTTAGGGGCTACAGGTGAGACCAGGACCGTAGGTTGGATGCCCCTATCATCGGTGCGGGACCTTGCTCTGAAGGGAGCCCATCTTGGAGCTTTTCAAACAGGGGCTACAAGATTCTAGCCTTAGGCAAACATGGAGTTTATGAAATAAAGAGGCTGGTTCCTGGTGACAACCATGAGCTTTCTGAAGGGTTTCGGCTGGATTTCCTTTGCTTGCCTTGTTTTGAATGTGATTGGGGAAATGCAAAAAAAACCAGATAGGGCCGAAGGAGGCTTACTACAAAATCTCAACTGGGGGTCCAGGATCCCAGACCAGGTCCAGGTCAAGGGCCACTCCTGGCAGTGTGGCAGCCAGGAATGATGGAGAGTGTGTGTGTGTGTTGCTTTCCAAACAGAGTTCCAAATAGAACACCCAGAAAACACGAAAGACTCATTCGCTGGAAAGTGCTGCCTTCCCAAGTTATTCTCTCTCACCTTCTTTTGCCAGGAAGCAAGATTTGAAACAAATTAAAAAAAAGAGTAGGACCAGCTCTGAGTCCAAATATCACAACAGTTCAGGCACGACACAAATGGTAGATGAAGCAGTGGGTAAATGGACCTTGGGCTGTGTTACAAGTCCCAGCGCATTATCGAGTGGAGGCAAGTGGACGATTATATCCAATCTTTCTCAACAGCATTGTTGGCTCGATCAATAAAAATAATATAAGTTACACTATTTTTCCAATCCTATCTCTGCCTACAGCAGATCAGTGGCTGCTCATCTCTCAAATGGAGAAGTAATCGCTGTAGCAGTCAGGAAATCATCACTTTTGACAGATAGGTAGCACTGCTGAAGAACCAGATTGGGGCCGAGGATAATTCTTCAAATGTTGCAAGAAGATTAACATCCATTTACCATCACTACATGACTTGGAAGTCACATATCGATTTCAGTAGCCTATTACATAGGCTGCAGTGGCTCACTGAAGACAGAACATCATTACAAAAGGTGGCATTAATGTTGAAAGCTGTTGGTATCAAGAGAATCACTCCATTTCCAAAGCATTGTGAACAAATTGACCAATTAGCTCAGGAGCCAATCTAATAAAGAGATTGCAGGCCCTTGGCTGTTACAACACATAAAGCAGGGGTTTGGAGGAGGCATGTAAATGCACAGACCAGGAATGTATTGTCTTAAAGCAGTATGGTCCAAAAGGGAATCGGAGAGAAAATATATTGCAAGGGTCTGGGTAAAGAGGAAAGTGGGATTAACTGCTCTTCAAAACAGCCATTGTAGGCTCGATGGACTTAATGGCCTCCTTCTGTAAATTCTACATCATTCTATGCAAGTATCTGACTGACAGGTTTTCACCACAGTTGGGAGTAGGAATACCAGGCAGACATGATTGACAACCGTGTTGTCAGGTTTTCCAAGTCTCCCTTCCCTCTGGGACTCATCTTCCGTTCCTTCACGTGTCCCATTACCATCTCCTTTTGTCTTGTGCCATCATCCCTTTTATCATTTAATCTCTCCTGCCTTCCACCCTACCACAGACCTTCCCTTTTGTTCTTTCCTCCTCAAGTACACTCTGCCCTTCCCCCAGCTCCTTATTTACCTCAATTAATCTCAGGCATCGCCCAGTTCTGTGGGCAGCTCACGGACCTCAAATGTAAATTCTCGATCTCTCTCAACAGATATTGACTGGTCTGCTAGGTGTTTCCAGCATTTCCCAGTTTTATTGAACATTTGAGGTCTAGCTTTGGTTCCTTTGTGTTAGTGTTCATCGCGGTTGCTGCTTCTTATCTGCTGAAATAGATTTGGTCAGGAGAACAGCTACCTTTTTTTATTCTTTCGTGGGATGTAAGTGTCAGTGGCAAGGCCAGCATTTGTTGCCCACCCCTAGTTGCCCTTGAACTGAGTGGCTCTCTAGGGCCATTTCAGAGGGCAGTTAAGAGTCAACCACATCACCATGGGTCTGGAGTCATGTGTAAGCCAAACCGGGTAAGGATGGCAGATTTCCTTCCCTAAAGGGCATTAGTGCCCCTTTGCAACAATTGATGACTGTGATCATAGTCACTATTACTAAGACTAGCTTTCAATTCCAGACTTTATTAATTGAATTCAAATTCCACCAGCTGTCGTGATAGGATTTGTATACAACCCCCCACCCCCCCTCCCCCGGGCGTTAGCCTGGGCATCTGGATTACTAGCCCAGTGACATTTCCACTACACCACTGTCTCCCTCTCTGCAATTATGTTTCAGCAAACTAGTTCTGATAACATCCCCCCTATCAGGTGGGATTAGGATTATGGTTTGCGGAGGGGAAGATACCAGTATGGGCTGAAGACGGGTTTCAGTGTTGTTAAATTTATATTACGTGGGATCTATGGTACAGAAACAGTCCATTCAGCCCAACCAGTCCATACCAGTGTTTAACTCCACTCTATATTTATCATTGTAACCCTCTATTCCCTTCTCCCTCATAGGCTTGTCTAGTTTCCCCTTAAATGTATCTATACTATTCGCTTCAACCACTCCCTGTGGTAGTCAGTTCCACATTCTCACCACTCTCTGGGCGAAGAGGTTTCTCCTCAATCCCCTACTGGGTTTCTTGCTGACTATCCTATATTGACAGCTTCTAGTTCTGCTCTTCCCCACAAGAGGAAACATTCTCTCTGTATCCACTCTATCAAAACCTTTCATCATTTTAAAGACCTTGATTAGGTCACCCCTCAAGATAAAAGAAACCCAGTCTGTCAATGCTTTCCTGATATGTAAACACACACATTTCTGGTATCATCCTTATAAATATTTGCTGCAGTCTCTCCAGTGCCTCTATATATTTTTTATAATATGGAGAGCAGAACTGTACACAGTACTCTGGTCTAACCAAATTTCTACATAAATTCCACATGTTAATTAATTTGCATATAGTTGCTGATGCTGATTGATGTAATTTTATGTAACATCGGGATCTGACTTACAACACAAAACCAGGTCAGTCCACCCAACTGGTCTACGCAGGTGCTTATTCTCCACAAAAGCTTCCACCAACTCTATTTATCTCCTCCTCTTTTAAGTACCAGGCCCTAAGAGGGCATTGGCAACCATGGACTTCCATTGGATTGGTCCATGATTATGCTTGACAGTGGTTTTCCATTGCCTTCTGCAGTATGACTGACCAGGGAACTCGCCTGCTCTTACCACCTGCCATCAGGTGTACTGGAAGGATTTCCAGGCTGATGATCAACCTGTTTGGTCATGTTATGAACACACCTTCCGTGGCCTTCAAGTCCTGGAGTGGTGCGTGAACCTGAAACTTCTGACCCAGAGGTAGGGATGCTACCCACTGCGCCACAAGATCTCCTTACCCCTTTAATGTATCCTTTTCCTTTATCATTCACCATCATGCAGGTGCAGTTAAGGAGGCAAATGGTATGTTGGCCTTCATTGCGAGAGGATTTAAGTACAGGAGCAAGGATGTCTTACTACAGCTGTACAGGACCTTGGTGAGACCACACCTGGAGCTTTGTGTGCAGTTTTGGTCTCCTTACCTAAGAAATGATGTACCTGCCATAGAGGCAGCACAGTGAAGGTTCATCAGACTGATTTCTGGGATGGTAGGATAGTTGTATGAGGAGAAATTGGGCTGACTAGGCATGTATTCAATGGAATTTAGAAGAATGAGAGGTGATCTCATTGAAACGTATAAAATTCTGACAGGGCTGGACAGACTGGATGCAGGGATGATGTTTCCTCTGGCTGGGGGTGGGGGGTGGGGGGTGGGGGGTGGGTGGGGTCGGTGTCTAGAACAAGGGGTCACAGTCTCAAGATACGGAGTAGACCATTTGGAACCGAGATGAGGAGAAACATCCTCACCCAGAGGGTGATGAACCTATGGAATTCTCTACCACAGGAGGCTGTGGAGGCCAAGTCACTGAATATATTTGAGGAAATAGGTAGATTTCTAGACTCTAAAGGGGTATGGGGAGAGAGCAGGAGTATAGCGTTGAGATAGAGGATCAGCCATGATCAGATTGAATGGAGGAGCAGGCTCGAAGGGCCGAATGGCCTACTCCTGCTCCTATTTTCTATGTTTCTAACTAGCCGTTAAATACATCTATGCTTCTCATCTTGACTATCTTTTATTTGCATTCATGGGGTGTTGGCTTTTGCCCATCCCTAATTGCCCTCGTGAAGAGATGGTGAGCTGCCCTCTTGAACAGCTGCTATTGGGTCATGTAGGTACACGCACAGTGCTGTTAGAGAGGGAGTTCCAGGATTTTAACCCCAGGGACAGTGAAGGAACAGCGATATATTCCCAAGTCAGGATGGTGAGTGGCTTGGAGGGGAACTTGCAGCTAGCTCCACATTCTCATTACTCTCTGGGTAAAGACGTTTCTCCTGAATTCCGTATTGGATTTATTAATGACTATCTTATATTTATGACCTTGAGTTTGCATACCCGACATGTACAGGCATAATCTACCCCATCAAACCCCTTCATAATTTTAAAGCCCTTTATTAAGTTATTCCTTGGCCTTCCCTCACCTGGAGAAAGGAGCTCCAGCCTATTCATCTTCCCCAATAGCGAAAACTACTCAGTTCTGACCTAGATTTGGGCCATTAGCTTGATGCATTTTGTACAATTGTACCTGCCCTGGGATTACAGATGGATCTTCCTTAAATCCTTTGTTCAATGACCTGTTTAATTTAGAGGTTTTGGAAGAGATTCTACCTCTCCAAGAGGAGGTGCAGTGGCCCAATCAGTGCATCCCCTTTCACGTTAGCAAACAGCACTAATCAAATTTCCCTTCTACTCCTTTCCCTTCATCCACCTGGTCAACCTCATCTTCAGTGTTGAAGCAATTTCAGCCTCAACCACTGACCTAAGAAACCAATTGCACAGAACTCAGCGCAAAAACGTTTCTCCAGCCTCCACCTTCTTACATTTAACTTCATGTCTCCGGCCCCTCATTCCTGACTCCTCAACTGCTGGGATAAAGTAATGGAAAATGGTTTAAACGCACAATGAATAAGAGCCAGAGCAATCAGGCTCCCTCTGGTTCATGCTAGCACAAGTATAACATCCTTAGCAGACCTGGCTTCATCCCACAGCTGATCTCTCTCATGCTTCATCCTAGAAGGACACCAGTTATTTAAGCTCCCAATATTGTTAATGGAAGAAGAAAGGCAGCTGTATACAGATGCTCAAAGCAGCTAATCTGTTGATAGGTAGATCCGAGGTTGGGCTTTCTGGGGTTTCCTCCATACAATGCACCAATGTCATATTAAATGGTGCCTTTGTACCATTCACACTGCCCATGTTCCTGGTCACAACTCAGCTTCCAATACAAAGGACTTAGCATAAATATTTAAAATGTATTCTTTCATGGGACGTGTGTGTCGCTGGCCAGGCCAGCATTTATTACCCATCCCTAATTACCTTCAAGAAGATGGTGGGTGAGCTGCCTTCTTGAACCGCTGCAGTCCATGTGATGCAGGTACACCCACAGTGCTGTTAGGGAGGGAGTTCCAGGATTTTGACCCAGCGACAGTGAAGGAACGGTGATATATTTCCAAGTCAGGATGGTGAGTGGCTTGGAGGGGAACTTCCAGGTGGTGGTGTTCCCATGCGTCTGTTGCCCTTGTCCTTCTAGGTGGCAGAGGTCACGGGTTTGGAAGGTGCTGTCGAAGGAGCCTTGGTGAGTTGTTGCAGTGCATCTTGTAGATGGTACACACACTGCTGCTACTGTGCATCGGTGGTGGAGGAAGTGAATGTTGAAGGTGGTGGATGGGGGGCCAGTCAAGTGGGGCTGCTTTGTCCTGGGTGATGGCAAGTTTCTTGCGTGTTGTTGGAGCTGCACTCATCCAGGCAAGTGGAGAGTATTAACCGCACTCCAAACTTGTTTCGAAGAAGAATCATACTGGATTCAAAACATTAACTCTGTTTCCCTCTCCGCAGATGCTGCCAGACCTGCTGAGTTTTTCCAGGATTTTCTGTTTCTATTTCAGATTTCCAGCATCCGCAGTATTTTGCTTTTATTACACTTCTGAGTTTTGTTTTGTAGATGGTGGACAGGCTTTTGGGGGTTAGGAGAGGAACTACTGTCTGCAAAGTTCCCAGCCTCTGACCTGCTCTTGTAGCCACGGTATTTATCTGACTAGTCCAGTTCAGTTTTGGTCAACGGTAACCCCCAGGATGTTGATAATGGGGGGCTCGGCGATGGTAATGCCATTGAACACGGTTAGTTTCCCTCTTATCGGAGATGGTCATTGCCTGGCCTTGGTCAGCATGTAGGTTTACTACCAAATATATCCAATCCTTGTCTTGTCAATGCAAAGGGCTACTGTCTGCAAATACTTTAAACCTTGTGCTACCCAGTTAAAAAGAGGTTAAAAGTCCCAACCAGTATCTCAACCATTTATGGTTTTATGAGGGTGAGATGGGATGAACGGCAGCTTCCTTCATTATGAGGCACAAAAACACGCTGCCCTGATAGGGCTTTGAGGGGTAGCCAGACTCTTACAGTGAGTTTTGCAGTTGGGGGCGGGGGTGGGGGGGACATTGACAAAAGAAAGATAAAAGGACAAAAGGAGAGAGGTGAGTGAAAATTGGGAAATGGAAAAGTGTTAAAGAGAGGAGTGAAAGAAAGATCCTCTGACTCTCATTTTGAGGGTCACGTCCGCATTCAATCCCTGTCCCGGCTGCGATAGTTCATGGAGGTCTGCCTCGTTACATTGCCCTGCGCTTGATGTGGAGTGGTGCCTCTCAAGCTATATGACCAGCTGTCTCTCTCGAATCGAGTGAGATGCCTATCATCTGTCATGTGCCACAGCTAATGACCAATTACTGCCCCCATTTCGTCATACGTAATATATACACATCATTACTTAGTTCACTGGTGTAACTTGTGCCAAGTAAATTAAACTAATTTACAACAACATGAAGTTTTTGGTCACCTAGACTTGTGCCTGAACCCTAGTTTACATCTTTATCACTTGCTGGAGTCTTTACCCTCAAGTGTCAGTTGTGAGAACTTGTCTTGAACTCATGAGTTCAAGCTTCATTCCACTGATTAAGCAGGTAATCTAGACTGATATTACGGTGTGCAACCAAGGGAGTGCCATATTGTCACATGTGCCATCTTTAGGAAGCTTGTGGTTCAAATGGCTGTAAAAGATTCCAGGGCACTATTTGAGGTATGGCAGGCAAGTAATTCTGGTCTAAAAACAAAAAAACTGCGGATGCTGGAAATCCAAAACAAAAACAGAATTACCTGGAAAAACTCAGCAGGTCTGGCAGCATCGGCGGAGAAGAAAAGAGTTGACGTTTCGAGTCCTCATGTTCTGTCGAAGGGTCATGAGGACTCGAAACGTCAACTCTTTTCTTCTCCGCCGATGCTGCCAGACCTGCTGAGTTTTTCCAGGTAATTCTGTTTTTGTTAAGTAATTCTGGTCAATGTTTAGCTCCACCCCACCCAAAAAAAATCTGACTAATTGTCTCATTTGAAGTTTGTGGGATCTTGGATGCAAATTGCTTATCATCTCCTGCAAGTACCTCATTACCTGTGAACAGTTTTGGAACATCCTGAAGGCAGGAAAAGCACCAAGTTATATCCAAGTATTTTTCAGGAGGAAAATTCTGTCAAAGACTAATGAGAGAAAGGTAGAAGACAGACTAGGGAGAGACACAGTGAAATTTGTGAGCATCTGTGTATTAGAATAACAGAGAAAGAGGAGACAGGGGATACAAAGGGAAGTAGAGAGAGACCAAGAGAGATTTACAGTAATTGGCAAAAAAAGAAACTGAAGCCAGAACAAGAAATGATACGTCCTGGAATGCATGGTCTGAAAAGGTGATGAAGGAAAGGCTTGCATTTATATAGCTCCCTCCCCATTCTCAAGTGCTTTACAGCCAATTACATACTTTTAAAGTGTACTCACTGTAGGAAATGCAGCAGCTAATTCATGCACGGTAAGCTCCCACAAACAGCAATGTGATAATGGCCAGATTATCTGTGTTTTTTGCAATGCTACTTGAAGGATAAATATCGGTCAGGCCACCAGGATAACTCCGCTGCTCATCATTGAAATTGTGCTGAGATCTTTTACATCCATCTGAAAGGGCCACGGTTTACTATCTCATCTAAATGACAGTGCTTCCAGCAGTGCAGTACTCCCTCAGCACTGTTCTGGAGTGTCAGGCTAGGTTTTTGGAAGCAAATTCATTAATAACTTTCAAAAGAGAATTGGATAAATACTTTAAGGGGTAGAATTGGCCAGGCTATGGGGAAAGAGCAGGGTAATGGGACCAATTGGATAGTTCCTTCAAAGAGCCAATCCAGGCACAATGGGCTGAAAGGTGTCCTTCTTTATCATTCTACATTAGAGTGGTGATGGGTTCCCCAAGAGGAAAGAACTTAGTTCAATATTTTTCAATATAATAGATCTGCAATAAGATAAAAAGCAACAGGTTAATATTTGTTCAACTCTCAGCTACAGATGTTCCTCTCCTCCATTAGTTAACTGTAACTCTTTGGAGTCAAAACAATTAAGCTAAATTAAAAAAATCAGGGACAAAGTAAAAGGCAGCCCCTTAAAGAGAAACTGCAAAAACAAAAGACCAAATTCAAAGGAAACTTACAAACCTTAAATCAAAATGTGATTAAAAAGTGTCTATAAAGCACCCCAGTCCCCTTGGTGCCCAGCGAGCATGGAAGGCCTTGATGGTGCTGGCAGACACTGTGTGCTCCCTCTCCAGGGACACCTAGCCGCGAACATAGCTGTGAGTGGGATCATTAAGTTGTGCAGCAATTAATTGTAGCTCTAATTAGAAGCATCAAATCAAGCTCTTCAGGTGCAACCAATGTGTTGCAAGGTTAATTTTGCTGTTCAGCCACCAGGCTTGGAAGCAGGAGGGGTTATTCCCAGTAATCGCACTTCCCTTTTGTAAATCCTTGTTCATCTGAGAGTTCATCCATATCAGCAGCCAAGTATCAGGGCTTATAGAACAGGAGTTTCAACTGAAACATAAGGGGACCTATTCTTTAGCCAATGTTGGGGCTCTGAAGCACTTAGCTTCATTTGTCCGTAGCTCACTGTGCAAGTTAAGAGGAAGGAAGAAATAGGCCGAGGGAGAGGAGGCTGAGTGGTTAAGTCATTGAGCCTTATGAAGTAGGACAGTCCTAGGTTCAATATCTGGTCTGTGCTTAGGCAGCTGATTTCAGAGATTGGTGCTATGCAGCAAAGCTAGAAAATGTCAGGGTGCGGGGGGGGGAAGGCAAAACAGTAAGGTTTCTTAAATCAAAACAAAATGTACTGGAAAAAAATCAGGTCTGGCAGCATCTAACCCCGAATAAGAGTCATACGGACTCGAGACGTTAACTCTGTTCTCTCTCCACAGATGCTGCCAGACCTGCTGAGTTTTTCCAGCATTTTGTTTTGATTTCAGATCTCCAGCATCCGTGGTATTTGGCTTTTATTTTAGTCAGATTTCTTACTTGTGATTATCAGTCATCCATTCACAATTAGCCACTGTCCCCCAAGGGGACTGTAAGCATCCCTTCCTGTTCACCACAATTCTGTGCACCACTGTCATTACTCTCTGTCCAGTTTCTGACATTATCCATCCATCCAGCCCTTCTCCAATCTGTTTGGCACTGAAGTTTCACTATTGTCACCAACACCAGACCCTCACCTCACCTTTTCCAGCGGTCTCAATTTCTCAATTTATATTTCTTCACTTCAGCTTTTAGCCCACGTAATGGTGGAACTACAATTTGTCCATCATTAGTGTTCACTGCCAACTAAAGTACCCCAGGTAGTTTGAATCAGGTTGTTCACACATAACCAAGAGGTTAAAAAGGAGCAAGCACATGGAAAAAGGTAAAGGAGGTTTGGATGCAAAGTGGATGAACAATGCGACCTGTGACAGGCCACTCTGCAGTGAATGTTTAGCCAAAGGATTGGATCTCCATTGGAGCACATGCCTCCTTCAAAGACCTACTCTACAGCTCTCCAAACTACTGTAGCCGGAGGTACGAAAGGATGGGTGAAATGCTCTGACCCAACCAATTGAGGAAGTTAACTTGCCACTAAGAGCATCAGTCATGGCTCAGTAGGTGAGTTTTGCCCTTGAGGCACATGGTTCCAGGTTCAAGTCTTACTCCAGGGCATGAGTTCAAAAATTAAAGCAAATACTCCAGTGCAGTACCGATGGAGTGCTGCATTGTCAGAAGCGCCATTGCTTAGTTGAGATGTTAAACTGAGGCCCCATCTACCTGCTCGGGTGGGTGTAAAAGATCCAAAGGCACTATCTTGAAGATGAGCAGGGAGTTATTCCCCTGCTGTCCAGGCTAATTGTTAAAGCCCTCAATCAACATCATAAAAACAGATTACTGGTCATTTTCAAATTAGCTTGTGGGAGCTTGCTTTGTGCAAATTAGCTGCTGCATTTTTTACATTACAACAGTGGCTACCCTTCAGAAAGTACTTCATTGGCTGTAAAGCACTTTGAGACATCTGGTGGTCGTGAAAAGCACTACGGTAAATGCAAATCTTTGTTTTTTTTCTTTCAAGTGGTATATTGGTTGTTTGTTAGAAATGGTAACTCTGTAGATAGTAACAGCAAGACAATTCTAGGCTCTAACATGTAGAAAAAGACCACAATTTTCTTGTGGGTTAGAATGAGAACAGTCGTGTACTCTATCTGGATCTTATAAACTTGATTGAGGAAGACGAAATCCCCTAGGAAATGTTCTCTGCCAGAATTAAGAGCAAAGTACTTGGAACTATTGCTTCACTAGCCCAGAATCTTGCACCACACATTAACCAACAACTTGGTCGAAGATGAAGGGAGTCAGGTCAACTTTTAGTGTAATTAAACCAAGGTTCAGCCTGCCTTTTTGTGTGGATGTAAAAGATCTTATGGCACTACCAGAGGAAGAGTTTTTCCACATCCACCCTGTCCTAGCCAACATTAATTTCTCAGCTAACACCACCAGAACAAAGAAGTCATTCACCTTGTTGCTTCATATGGAACATTACTGTGTGCAAATTGGCTGTTGTACTTGCCTGAACACAAATGGCTACTCTTCACTGTGCAGGCTTTTGGGATGTTCCAAGGTGTGAAATACAAATGCAAGTTTGGTCTAACCAAGACCTCTTATTCCCCCACTTTCCTATGTTATTATAACAGAAAAAATAGGGGGAAGACGACCATATGCCCTCTCAAACCTGCTCTGCTATTCAATGCGATGACTGACCTTCTGCCCCTGTTCCATTTTCCCAGCCACTCCCCATATCCCTTGATTCCCTGAATGAGAAAAAATCAGTCCATCCCAGCCTTAAATATATTCAACAATGCAGTATCCCAAAACCTGGGGTAGAGAATTCCAAAGATTCACAGTCCTTTGAGTGAAGAAATTTGTCATCTTGGTCCTATACAATTGGCTCCTTATCCTGAGACTGTGCCCTTGTATTAAAGATTCCCCAGCCTCTGTGACTATCTTGTCAAGCCTTTCCAGAATCTTCCATGTTTCACTGAGATCACCTCTCATGCTTCTAAACTTTAGAGAGTGTTAGATACTGATAATCAAGGCTCTTGGTGATTTTTAAAATCAGTAAGTATCAAAATCCAAACCACCCTACCACATTTCAACCTTGGATTTGGTCAAATTGCCACCATAGGAGTCTTCAGGAGAACCAACTAACACTCAAGTTGTACAGTACCAGAGAAGTGTGGTTCAATTAACATATTTGACTTTCCGAATACCATCAGCACTCTTCTCCCCACCCTCAATGCAGCATAATACTCTTAACCAAACACTATCTCCAGTGATAACCTTTATCAACTTGCAGTATTCAAATCGTGAGATTAAATATTCAATAATCCTTTGAAATTGATAGAATATTTTATTACAACAGTCAGGGTTTGTACAGCCCTACTAACGCGTTCAAGTCTGTACAATTCTGGTATATAAACAATAACATTTCTCCTAGAATATATGTTTACTTTTACAACAAAAAATGCTTTAATAGATCTTTTTTTTCTCTCTCTCTCCTCAGAATCTCTTTTATTTCAGTGTTCGTTACCAAAAGGAACAGTAATCAGCCAGACAGACACCTGCTGCAGTTTTAAATTTTATTACGATTTGCTGCACACTTCAAACATCAATAATCTTAAAAGAGACGGGGTTTCCCCTCACTTCAACCCATTTTGGCTGGATTTCAAAACCGTTTGCATTGGAGCCGATTACAGGTGTGGACTTGTATTACGACCCGGTGTCCACTTGCATGCGACTGGGTTATTTTCTGCTGGTTGAGCTTTATCAATAATCCCGCAATGATTACAATTGCTTCTGACCTCCTCGACGAACAGAATCTCCGTAGACTGACCATCTCCTCCCACGTGCCCCACCCTCACAAAGAGGCAAAATCAAGAGAGGGCTCTCCAGAAATCCTGGCTGGGATTTGCCACTCTGAAGTGTCCCTCCTGCTACCCTAACTGAGCTCAGTTAACAGCACAGGCCAAGGACTTGAGCGTGGGACCCCCGTGGCCCAACAGAATCTATATATAAAGACTGCGAACAGAGTAATGGAGGGATTTCTAGGCAGCAACTTCACTTTGGGGACCTGGGCACCCAACCTACTGAATCTTCACTCTCATAAATTAAAACATCATTTGAAACCCTTTTGCAAAGTCATGACATGGTACCTGCTATCTGTTATGTATTGCTGAAAAAAGGAGACATGTTGTTGAATCTTTTCATCTTGCACTCGTCGGGGCAGAATCACAAGAGTAGCGAGTGTCAAGGGGGGTAATTTGGTACTCTTGTATCTGCCCTGGTGAGTGCCGTGAAGATGGAAAGCCTTGACAGCATCTCTCTTTTTGCAGTATTACTCACGTTCTGTGCTACCAAGCAACTATTAATATCTATTAATATTTGTCTTTATTGTGTGAGGTATAGCAGAGTAAGAAAACAAAAGAACACTGCTTCAAAGGCCTTTTTTTTTGCTTTCGGGAGATGGGAGAGTCAAGATTGGTGACGGTGGCAGTCGTGATGTCTGAACTGGCATAAGAAAGATAAAACATCGAATAAGTCGGTGGGAAATGGCTGATGAGCTGATTGCTGTCATTATATCACATATACAGCTCACTGACTGCCTCTTGTGGGAGGAATGGAGTTTTGCAGCCGGGTAGCATGTGGCTGCAATGTAAAATTCCAACGATTTATGTTCATTCTCCCATACCTGGTGGCTTACTGGCCAATTAAGCTGGCACTTAGGAGTGTACTGCTTCAGACATACAGCAACCAGGATCTAGGGCACAACATTTACAGTGGAGGTTTGAGATATTGCCCCCACGTTGGGCACAGATTGTCACTGCTTAAGTTGTACCCATTCCCTGAACTTCTGCAGCATAACCCCCCACACCCCAATGGGAGTTTCAAACATTCAGCTAAAAGTGAAACTCAAGAACGATGCACATTTCGTGGGCAAATTCTAACTAAAGGAAAACAAAAACATCCTCATATTACTGACTTTAGCTATCCCTCACATATTGGCCTCGGAAGTAATGAAGAGGATATTCTAAAGCAATGTGTCATCAGAGAAGAGGCCTACTACTTGAGTCATTTGCAATAAATGACACTAAATCCACTGTTGCACAAGTGCAATGCAGAGCTGCTGCACTATAGTATCTTCTGGGTGGGAACCAGAATGACCAACTAGACCATGATAAGTGAACACCCACTTTTTTACCACTTGCTTTCGGAGTCATTCCTTTTCCACCAATTCCCACTTCTCCCCTACAATGTAATATAAGCTGCTAACACATGTTTGAGGTTCGACAAGACAATGGTTCATGTGTCGCCTGCACTACATTTGGTTGCATGTTTGCAGGATATGAACGAGCAATTTCACCATGGTCTATAGGTCCAGATAGTTCTAGGCAACTTGGGCACGAGAAAAGCCACCTCCTCCTCAAGAGGGGAATTTTTAAGGTTTGCATCTCTCTTCCTACTTGGGTGGGGTGCTTATCCCTTCCCCCAGTCAGGACGGTAAGGGCTGGTCTGTCCATGCTCAGTGAGGCACATGGCCTGCAGGTGGGCAAGTAAAATGTGTGGCGCCCACCCACACCGCCTTGCCCTCTCCCCAAGTTATTGGAAAGTTTGGAGCCATACCCAAGAACTTCCAGTGCTCACCAATTCCAAATGATCAATTCTGGGTGGCGCAGTGCCGAGACTGGGGCTGGACTTGACCACCTGACTTTTTCTGGGCCAATCTGGAAACACTCCCCGTCATTCTCTTTTCAGATTTTTTTTTTGGAATCCAGCCAATCTCGGACCATGGAAGGTAGGCCCATCTCTTCCTAAAACATCATTTTGCACAAAAAAAGTTTTCTCCATATGAAAATATAGATAACTCACCATTTAATATTTAACACTGATCAGCTCATGGCATCAAAGACCCCAAAGGTTTAGAAACAGTCGCACAAAAAAGAAACGTGTTGAATAACGTGAAGCAGTTTTCAAGGGTAAAGTGAAACAGTCTTTGGGGCTGGGTTTAAGATGTTTGCACTGCTGTTACTCACTGAAGTGTTTCCAGGTCAGTCTATGAACAAGATTTTGCAGTGGTCATGCCTGTGTCGTTTACAGAACTGCTCCACGTCCCCATCCCCACCACGGAGGGAGAATACAGCTCGCTCGATGGACAAACACCAAACATTAACAGCCACCCGCCTCTCTCCCAGAGAAAGCATGGTCAAGCAGCAAAGAACATCAGCATCTTTTATTGCTCCTTAGGCTTCGCTCTTCAAACACAACTGGAGTTGGAAGAGCTTCAAGTGAACAGAAGGAAGGAAAGAAGAAAAAAAAAAACAGTCACACAGCTGGATCACTCTGCCTCAAACCCAACTGAGGACGGGTCCTGAACTGAAGTCATTGCAACGCTCATGGTACCAAACGGGCAGAGGAGCACCTTGGATTAGCGTCACACCCTTATCCACACGATGGTGGCTGGAAACTTCTACAAGCAGTGGCTTCAGGTTTGCGAGGCAGGAATTCCTGATGATGTTGAGTGTATACTCCGATTTTAAATGCAAACATTTTGCTGATTCAAAAGCTTGTGTAGCACGTACAGAAAGTGACCTTTTGTCTTTTTTTTGGGAGGGGGTGGGTCCCCCATTTTCGTTTTACTGACTTTACACAAAATGTACATTATGGCAAGATTAAGAAGCCCACATATGATCAACTTTTGTGAGTGCAATTCTGTCCCCATTACATTCCGCAAAGTTCAAGAATACTAGAATCTGACCAGCATTTAATGCCACTTCTCCTGAACAGATCCCTTTTACTGTAAGTAAAAGAGCAGGGGGCTTTGTAGTTTATGGCGTCTGACCTTCTGGGCACGTCTCAACGAAAAGAATGAAAGAATTAAATCCCATTAACCGTTAGATTGAGACCCAACCAGATTCACGTACCTTTGGGGCCCCTAAGAGATTATAGAAGAGATCCCTATTCCCCCATTAGTCTGGTTCAGATGTGGATCTGAAAGGAAGGTGTAACAATTGTCATTTGATTTTCAACACAGTTTTTATTTAACTAATTGTGTGTCTGTGGTTGTGGTGTGTGTGTGTGTGTGTGTGGGGGGGGAGGGGGGGAGCAGGTGGGGCGTGAATATGTTGAGACCTATAAGATCTCTAGATCAAGAGCTCATCTTTACTGTGCAAGATTAAATTCAAAGAAAAATATTTAATTACACTGCTCGCCCATCTCCCACATTAGAGAGAGAGAACATGTCGGTCATTCCCTCTTTTCAAAATCGTCTTTCCCATGATAGGTGCAGCATTAGGGTGCACTGCTCCCATCCACACACACTGTCAGAAAGAAACATTTCCTTAGATTCCATGAGCTGAGTTATACATATTGTATTGCTGGTTTATAATACCCCTCATCCCTCCCTCCCTCCCTCTCCACGCCACCCTCCCCCCTCCCCCTCCCCCCTCCCCCTCCCCCAATCTTTGTCGAATCAGTGCAGCCGAGAGGTTGCCTCGGGGAAGGTAAAGTCTTGACGGCTTTCACGGCAACGCCCCGCCAAGCGGCAGAGAGTGAAGAGACCAGCTCCCAAACCGGAGTGGGGACAGTCCGATGGAGGGGGCGGGGGAGCTGGGAGGGGGGGCTTCCGTTCAGGGATGCACCGAGAAGCACCTTCCTTGTCGCTCTCCGCGGTGTTACCTAGGGAAAAAGAAAAACAGTTTGAACAGAGAGAGGCACAAGCTCCAGATGCAGTTTAATTCCCCGCTAGCCTCTTCTTGATGTACTGGTTCTGTGGGAAAAGGTTGCCCCCTCTGGTACCTTGCCCAACGGCCAGGCTTCAACTCGAGCCTCGGCCAGGGATGCTGACAGACCACGCAAGCCAGGCTGTTCAGGGGCTAACGTAAGGAAACATTCCTTCACACAAAAGGGTAACGAAATCTTGAACTCGCCCCTAAACAGAGCTGCTCAGGCTGGTGGGGCAGAGGGGCGTTGGTGGCAGTAGAAAATTTCAAAACGTGGATAGTGGAAATTTGAAATAAAAACGGAAAATGCTGGAAACAGCCAATGGGTCTGTGGCGAGAGAAACCGACAAAACAAGTTGATAAAATCAGATTTATAACGAGAGGTTATCATTGGCCTGAAATACTGGCTCTGTTTCTCGCTCTACAGATGCTGCCTGCTTGTAGCTACACCTACCAGGAGATATGTCAGCACAGTATGTCACACCCGTCTTGTCTTGCACCATGCTCACATATCTAATGCAGCTTGTCTGCAACTGCTACAGATGCTGCCTGACAATGCGTTTTTGTCAGGTTAAGGTATTAGTGAAGCAAGGCAAGATGGAGTTAAGATACAGATCAGCCACGGCCTAAATAAGTGGCGGAACAGGTTCAAAGGGCTGAATGGCCTCCTCCTTTTCCTATCACTGTGATGGCACCAAGACAAATCATGTCCCCTTTTGACATCAAGACACACACATTTTCCAGTATGAGGAACAGGAACCTGGCATATTTCCCTGCCTTAGTACATAGACAGTTCAGAGAATTGTAGCACCTTTACTATAACTCTTGATGAGAACACAAACCTTGCAAAAACTAGAAATTGGGGCCGAGACTGTCTGATCTGCGTCGCTCATTAAGGTGCAGTATTTACTAACTGAACCATCAGAGGGAGCTGCAATTCTAATACTTTGACAGGTAATCTGTATTTTCTTGGTAACAACCCGCTGAAGACCATTTTCTGCAGCCACTACCAGTTCTGCGCAACCATGAGGAGGTGACACAACCAGATCTAGAGACGTTCGCTCCTCACTCGAATGACATTGATTAATCAATCTCATGAATCAACCAGGTTTGTAAGATGGTTGTTGTATCTGATGGTTGTCTTATGAGGAAAGGTTGGACCGACGAGGCTTGTATCCACTGGAGTTAAGGGTAAGAGGCGACTTGATTGAAACATAAGATCCTGAGGGGTCTTGACAGGGTGGATGTGAAAAGGATATTTCTTCTTGTGGGAGAATCTAGAACTAGGGGGTCACTGTTTCAAAATAAAGGGTCGTTCATTTAAGACAGAGATGAGGGCAAAATTTTTCCTCTCAGAGGATTGAGAGTCTTTAGAACTATCTTCCTCAAAAAGCAGTGGAAGTGTTTGAATATTTTTAAGGCAGAACTAGTTAGACTCCTGATAAGCAAGAGGGTGAAAGGTTATCAGGGTAGGGAGGAATATGGTCATCAGGTCAGCCCTGATCTTACTGGATGGCAGGGCAGGCTCGATGAGCTGAGTGGCTAACCACTGGCCTTAATTCGTATTTTCGGATCATGTTGGGAATATAGTGTGTTCTAGTCGATAGTTTGTTCCAATTAGAAAGATCAGGGAGGACCAGGGGTCAAAATTTAAAACTGCATGCCAGATGTCAGGCGGTGGTTCCCTGCACTCCTGGGAGATTAGCAGACCCTTGATAGAGGCTTTCGTCTTGCATGGTGGACTCTAATTCGTTGAATTCCTTCAAGTGAGAGCTGGAAGTTGGGGGGTAGACTTCACCTCTTATGAAAAGGGACTTGGGCAATTCAGGATCCGAGTGATCTCTTGGATTGTTCCAATTACTGAGATGGGCTGAAGAGGGATTTCCCAAATGCTTTTCCCCCAAATTGGATTGAGTTTTTAAACTAGTTTTTCACTAACCCAGGAGATCTCAGAATTTTTACCATTGTGTGCGAGAGAAAGGCTGCCCGACAGGGTCTTTATCTGTCTTTCATTGTTACGATTTGCCATTAAAGAAAGATGCAGTCAAGAAGTTAGCAGACCGAGAAATTCTGAATGGGAACGGACTCCTATCTACAATTAATACTGCTCCTTTGTCAAAGCAACAGAAGGTCTACAATCTCAACCAACATCTTGCTCAAGGCAACTTCTCAGCAATGCTAAAACATACTGTGCAAGAACACTCTTGATTGGTTGGCTAATTGATGTGTGAGATGATATAGATCTGTGATAAAAGCTCTTGACCTGTTGCCCATGTACTCAGTGCAAGTTAGGCATAACCCTACAAATATAGCCCTGTCCATTTGTCCTACTTCAAGAGAATCCATCCATTGGCATATGGAGCTGAATGTATGCTGAGGGCTAGCAGTGGGTAATTAAAGGTGGACGAAGCAGCCTAATATAGTGCTGGACTATATTATAAACACTGTAGCTTACAGGAGGCCTAAGTGCAGGGTATCAGTTCACAACAGATTAAAACCAGAGAGCCCAGAGCTGTGACCCCACTGCTTTAAAACACATGATCACTCCAAACATCTGAACATTGGCTGGTCAGAATTTTGTATTTACAGAAGGGCATGCCAGCCCCATACCGGAAAGTGGGTGCAGCGCCCCAGCCCCGGAAGGTGAGTCACCGTATTGAAGAGCACAAAGCTGCAATGCTGCAGAGCAAATGCTGTCAGTTTGAAGCTCACTTTTTTCAATCACAGCTGTGCCATACACAGGGATTCATCAAGGTTGAACAAATCAACTTACATTTATATAGAGCCTTTCAACACCTCAGACAGCCTAAAAGGGTCTTACGCCCAAGTCGGAAACACAGCAGTCAATCTGTAGACAAGTTCTCAAAGAATGTGAAAGCACCAGATAATCTGTTTCAAGTGATGTTGGTTGTGGAATAAATGAGTCAGGACACCGGGGGTAGAACACCCACACTTCTTTGAAAGTGCGGAGTGGCAGCTTTTATATCCACCCGAAGGGGAGACACCCAGTTGAATGTCCCACCCGAAAGACAACACCTCCGTCTGTGCAGCACTCCCTCAACGCTGCACTGGAGCATCAGCTTTGATTTTGTGCTCAAGCGTTCTGGACTGGGACTTGAATCCACCACAACCTGCGAGATGAGAATGCTACCAGCAAGACAAAGCTAACACACAAGGGAAGGACATCTATTCTTGCTCTTCCCTTTATGGCCAGCAGCCAGAAACTAGCAGTGGCTATTTTCCCACTTTTTTCCCACAAGAGATTTATGGCTTTGAAAGGGGGCCGGGGAATAAGTGTGTAGGTACTTAATGAAGGACAATATGCCTCACCAAAAAAATGAAATACCTAACATTAATGAAGGGGCAGATTAGCACATGCCCAATCCCACATGCATAGCTCAGCCTTGTCTAAGTGTGAAGGGCAGGCAATTCGCCACAAGGAACAGGGTGAAGGAACTGCAGTTAATTGACAGTAGCTGCAGGCATAAACCTCAGTGCAGGTCACTGAAGAGCAGCATTGAAGGAACAAGGAGCATACAACCACCCGGAGACAGAATGGTACACTGTGCAGAGTAAAGGGGGACCCGGAGGAGGGTTCACACGCCTAAAAGGTGGTCAATAGGTTAATGTTTTTAGGAGTTTCCAATCATCCCCCCTCTCCCCCTTAATGGGGAAGAGTTTTATAAAATTGGAGCTATAGTCCCCAGAAGAATGAGAGATGATCTTATTGAAACATAAATGCTTCTAAAGCAGCCTGACAGGGTTGACACTGTGAGGTTGTTTCCCCTGGCTGGGGGCACACTTTCAGGATAAGGGAACGATCATTTAGGACTGAGAAGAGGAGAAATTTCTTCACTCAGTGTTGTGAATTTTGAGATTCTCTACCCCCAGGGAGCTGTGGATGCTCCATCATTGAATACGTTTAAGGCTAAGGAACAGACGTTGGATCTCTTGGGGAATCAAGGGAGCGGACAGGGAAGTGAAATTGAGGCAAAAGATCAGCCATGGCCCTACTGAATATCAGAGCAGACTCAAAGGGGCTGAATGGTCTATTCCTGCTCCAGTTGAGTTACGTTGAATCTATACAGTCCTCTTAATCCACTTCTGACACCAACTACACATGGTCATTCTTCCTCCACAAGACTAGGCAGTAAACACCAGTAGGATATTGGGCCATGAACAGCATCACAGCCAAGCTATCCACCATCCAAACAAGGACGCACAACAATCAGAAGCAAGCCCCCTGGCAAAACCTTCCCTTTTTTAATCCAATCTCTCTGATCAGCCAATTCAGCATCAGAACAAGGTTCAACCCGGTAGTTCATTCCAAACAGAGCAAACTCAACCAGTTAAAATTGGACTTTGGTTGTTAAGCGGTCTGGAACATTTTATAATGCTTATAATGTAGAGCAAGTGTGCTTTATCCCATTAGTGTCTGGGTTGCCCATCAACTTTGCCTTTCTGTATAGTTAGGGTGAAGAACACGCTTTCTTCATTCTCAAAAGGCTAAAGTCTAAACTATTAACAGCAATTTTAGCTGGGACCCTTTGCAAGATATTCCTGATATGTCACGATGCACCCTCCCCCCCATATGCCATAAGAGTCCCAAATATCACAGCTCCTCTCCCAGACACCACCAGGTAGGAGGGGAGGTATCTGGTGAGCCACTGATATGGGAGGATCCGCTCACAGGAATCTTGATATGCATACTGCACAGGAACAAGTGAACACTGACTAGTCGATTAATAGTACAGAACTTCATTACCGCGGGAAAAAAAGACATGTTGCTTGAAAGATGTCATCACTCAAAGAATGAAGATGACTTTAAAAAGGTAGGTAACCAAACTTTCTTCATGCTGTATCATTCACATCCCAGATAGGGCATGGCAAAACAGAAGTGATTTAGGAGGGGGCGGTGACCTAGTTAAAAGTGCTGAAGCTGCTGCCAAACCAGATTTTCCAAAAGCATCTTCGTGTGCTAGCTAAAGTTGAACAGATATGCAGATCTCCACTCCTAATTCTATTTTTTTCACCCAGAGGCTTGTAGGGGTCTGGATCTCACTGCCTGAAAGGGTAGTAGAGGCAGGAACTCTCAACTCATTTAAAAGATGCCTAGATATGCACATGAAGTGCCATAAACTGCAGGGCTCCAGACCAAATGCTGTAAAGTGGGACTGGGGTGGGTGGCTTGTTTTTTGGCCAGCACAGATACGATGGGCCAAGTGGCCTCTTTCGGTGCTGTAAACTTTCTACGATTCTAATTCCTATCCTTAGTGCTGCAGAGGCTAGCACATGTGGGGTGTTCAGCAGAGGAAAATTGGCCCCATTTTAATACATGATGTAATTGCTGCATAAGTACCAGAACTTAATCTTCTGTGGATTAATGGAAACTATCCCAATCGGTGTAGCATTTTAATACAAATGCACTGAAATTGGCCATGAGTTAAGAATTTGGAGTTGACATTTTTTATTACTTACATAAAGAAAAAAATGTAAGCTCTTTGTTTATATTTGCACAATAATTTAATCATTGGATGGGCACTTGAGAGAAATGTACTTACATGACCTCAGTGAGAAGCAGAGTAGGATGAATTGGATTGCACTACAGAGAGCCAACATAGACTCAATGGGTTAAATGGCCTCCTTCTGTGCCATTATGACTCTATGGCTATGTCTTGCAGGGCAGTACCAATGGAGAACTAATCAGAGATTAAAAGTGGAAGTAAAATGGCCCTTAACCATTCCACTGCCCGCAGAACAAGGCTGCAGTGAGCAAATTTTGATTTGCAAACGCTTCTTTCAGATGCTGCTACTATGTCCAGCGTACACACTATTCAGGCGTTTGGGATTGCTCCACAAAATCTATTGAAAATGGTCCATTTTAAAATGCATTTACTTCGCAATTAATAAAACTTTGGAAAGTCCATGAGGATATTTTCAGATCCACCCCATTACTTCCATAAAACTAACACAGCCAGTCTCTGTCCCTTTCACAGAGGCACTCTTTGCCTTTAATCCTAGCCCTGGATAACTGAAGCACTCCCTTCCAATCCCTTTCTCTTAAACATTTTAGTTTACGTAGGCACTTATTCTAGCCCCTAGGGAGAGGCGGTGTCATGTCACTGAACTAGTAATCCAGAGTCCCAGGCTAATTCTGTGGGAACGTAGGTTCAAAGCCCACCGTAACAGTTGTTGGAATTTAAATCCAAATTAAGAATTATTGTAAAAACCCATCTGATTCACTAAGGAAATCTGCCAACCTTACATGTGGGATGCTGATGCTGCCAGATCTGCTGAGTTTTTCCAGGTAATTCTGTTTTTGTTTTGGATTTCCAGCATCCACAGTTTTTTGTTTTTATCTCTTACATGTGGGATGTCTGGCCTACATCTGAAATGCCCTAGCAAGCCAGTTCAAGGGTAATTAGGGATAAGCAACAAATGCTGGTCTTCCCAGTGATGCCAGCATCCCATGAAAGGATATAAAAAAAATTGATTTTCTCCCTCTGCTGCTCCTCCCATGCATCTCTCAGACTTTGAGCAATCCCAATGCCCATTGTGGATGAACAATCACAGAACCATTACAGCACAGGAGGCCATTCAGCCCATTGTTCACTCTCCAAATGAACAATGCACTGAGTACAACTCCACTGCCTTCAACCCGTAACCCTGCACATTCTTCCTCTTTTTAATAATCCAATTCCCTCTTGAATTCCTCAATTGAACCTGCCTCCACCACACTCTCAGGCAGTGCATTCCAGGTCTTAACCACTCTTCTCATGTCTCCATTGTTTCTTTTGTCAATTACCTTAAAATCTGTGCCCTTTCGCTCTCAATTCTTGCATCGGGGGTGGGGGTGGGTGGTTTTTTCCCTATCTATCTGTCCAGGCCCTTCAAGATTTTGACTATCCCTACCAAATCTCCTCTCAACCTTCTCTTCTCCAAGAAAAACACAGTCTCAACTTCTCTAATTTATCTTCGTAACTGAAGTTTCTCACCCCTGGAACTATTCTTGTGAATCTTTTCTGCACTCTCTGTAATGCCTTCACCTTCTTGCTAAATCCTTTCGTAGAACAAAGGAGCAAGGTCAATATAAGCTTCAGAGAGGATTTAGGATTGGAGCAACAGGAATTTTACAGTCTGATTCCTCAAGATCTTCATGGCATATGTTATTGACTATGCCTCACTAGCGAGGACGATTGTCTTCCATGTGTCTAAAGATGGCCGAGGAGGCAGATTCGGAATCTGCAGACTTTATCGCACATATGGTGTTTGTTGTCATGTGGGATGTCTGGTCGTGTATTATTAGTTCGGGATACGGCACGTTCTTTTCACTGCTCTTGCTTTTCTTCTACATTTTGTCATCGTTGGGTCTCAAAACTGTGAATCGTCATTTGAAGTGGAAGAATTGCAGGGCTATGTGGAAGAGGCAGGGGAAGTGGCCCTAGACGAATTGCACTTGCAGAGAGCTGATACACAGACACAATAGGCCAAAAGGCCTCCTGTGTTGTACTCATTCTAAGCATAGTAATGAGGCACAGGGACCCAGGCTGCAGTCTGATCCGTACAGAGTTATTTAACTAGGGAAATGGGAGTAGCTACGCAATGGTTCACAATAAGATGTAGGGTGGTGCTATGTGGAGAGAGGCGATCAGAGATAGGGAAAGGTGAAGTTCTGCTGTGAAACCCTTCACAGTTCAACAACCATAAGCACTAAAGTGTCATCTGCAAAAGTTATATGGGCATGGTGCCAGGGGGCTGTTGGTATCTGTAGACCTGTGCCTCAAAAAGTCAACATCTTTGTGAAGAGGGGGTAAAATTGGAAAAAGAAACCCTGCAATGTAAAACATCTGTGAAACACATGCTCCGATAAAGTGAATTAAGATGGACACTTCAGTCTAGGATGTTGTAGGTGTCATATATTGGACCTTCACCATCAAAAATCACAGCATTAAAAGTACCAGTGCCCACTTTACCCCTCCAAACTCACTTGTTTGCCATTTTTGCAGATGGCTTATCCACAGTACCATTTAAAACCCGAGGGGGTTTCCTCAGATTCTCGTTATCAGATGCCTTCGATGTGCTAATCACAACAGAAACCAGGTCATTATGTTGTGGGGTTAAGAAGAGCTTTCTCTCTTTCCCTCCACACCCCTCCCGCCCCATTGCTTACTCCAAACTCACTTACACTTGCTTATTGATCAAATAACCATGTGGAGGGAAGGAGTCTTGCAGCATCACAGCCTCTGCCCAATCTGCCAGGCAAGGTAGGATGCAGGTGCAGAACTCAAATGCTGTTCTGGTGACATACCACCAACTTTCTTAGTAATGAGTTAGGCAGTTGTCCTGACATTTCAAACTGGCTTCATGAAAAACACAGCTGGAATCTCAGAATGCAATTCCACACTCCCTCTCGCCACCCAAAAAGGCAAAAAGTCCCATAATCCCAGGTTATGAAAGCAGAATGCCACTTATCCAGTTGTTAATGAACCAGTACTCTGTTATCAACGGACGCGATGCAATCCTCAAAACTCTGGTAAAGAGCCTCAAATCCCATGCAATAAAAAAGGAATTTAACTTATTGTCACAGTAAGCCAAGAGCTTCATTTGCGCTCTCCTGTGCCCCTTGATGATGCTTTGAAGGAGATTGATGAATCAGCACCAGCAGAGTCCCTCATGTTCATTCTGCGCAAAATAGCTTTGCTTAGGATACATAACATCTCAGTGGGAGGCCTTTATGGCCTCCTCTCTCTCTTTCTCTGCACTGAGATGAATCAAGGTCCCAGAGGTGAAGCAATAAAGTTCTAACCTAAATAAATATCTTAAAAAGGGAAGAAAAGGGACAAAGGTTAGAATATAAAAGGAGGTAAAGATTATATAAATGCTCTGGGAACAGAAGCAGTTATACAGGAAGTCATAACAAAATAAGTGGTGAAAGAACAAAAACATTAAATAGCTGGAATAACACTGCAGAGCATCAGCTTGGCTCAAAAAGTAAGTGAAATAGGAACATAGGAAATAGGAGGAGTAGGCCATTTGGCCCCTCAAGCCTGCTCTGCCATTCAATGAGATCATGGCTGATCTTCCACCTCAATGCCTTTTCCCCCCCCCCCATATGATCTCCATTGCCCTTGTTGTCCTAACAATCTAGAAATCTACAGATCTCTGTCTTGAACATGCTCAATGACTGAACCTCCATAGCCCTCTGGGGCGGAGAATTCCAAAGTTTCACCACCCTCAGCGAAAAAACTCGTCCTCATCTCAGTCCTAAATGTCCTAAATGCGCCACCAGAAAAATAGGGAGGGTAGGTGTAGGGACAGTTACCCAAATAAAATAAAAGTACACAAAAGCACAACATAAGGAATAAAGAAACAAGTTAGTAGCACAAACTTAGCTTGCAGGAAATGATTTAGTAGCCACTGTAAAAGGCCTGACTACAACCTGGGCATGATGTGGAGCTAAATATGCAAGATTACAAGATTTTCAGGAGGTAAAAGCAAAATACTGCGAATGCTGGAAATTTGAAACAAAACCAGAAAATGCTGGAAAAACTCAGGTCTAGCAGCATCGGTGGAGGGAGAAACAGAGCTAACGTCCTGAGTTCGTATGACCCTTCAGTTTCAGGAGGACAAGAGAATAGGGAGAGGAGGAGGAATAGCTACTGTTGATAAAAGGCACAAGAACAGCAATGGGGAGAAAGGGCTTAAGGGTGGACAGGCAGTGGAAATAGTATGTGCAGAATTGAGCAGTAAAGAATGCAAGACTCTGGACAATTGTTTGCAGGCCTCCTGACAATAATAGAGGACATGGAGAAAATACCAAGATGAGGCAAGCACACGGAAGAATTGTGGTTATAATGGAAGATTTGAATTTTCACAGACTGGGAGAAGCAGATGAATAACTCAAAAGCAATGAAGTTTTGAAAATTATTGGGCAGAGTTTTCTGGACCAGTATGTTTTGCAACCGAAAAGGGATAAAATTCATCTTAGATTTAGAGATGAGTAATGATTCAGGCTTAATTCACAATCTGTGAAGAAATATTCTTGTAAATAGTGACCGTAATGTGAATACATTTGGCATTAGGTTTGCGGGGGGTGGGAGGGAGAACAATAATCACAAATCAAGACTTTGAATTTAAATGTGAACGTCAAAGGAATGAGAAATAAATAGATCACAGGTGAACGGGGGGTTGAACTATTAATGGTTAAATCTATAAACAGCAGGAAACATTCAAAGTAATATTTGGTACAATACAAAGCCAGTACTATTTCTATGCTTGGAAGAGATAGCAAAGCTAATAGGAGACATTTCTATAAATATATTTAGAAAGAGTGCAGTATTGGCGATTGTGGGCCCAAGATGCAGGTGATAATATATTGGATAATAAGGGATGAATGACCTATTCCTGCTCTTATTTCTTAAGAAAAAGTCAGAATTTTAAAGGTAGTGCTCTGTTTTCACAGTGGAAGGCAACAACAAAATGCCAGCAGTATACAAGAAACTAAAAATGGAGGAACTTTGTAGATATTGGCAAATATTGTTCGGTTAAGGGCTACAAGTGATATGGATCAAAGGCAGGTGGATAGATTTGAGACACTCATTAGCCATTCTCTAACTGAATGGTGGTGCAAGTTCAAGGGGCTGAATGGCTTACAATTGTTCCTGAGACCCATTTTTATAAAAATTAGTTACATAGCAAATCACCTTCACTTTCTACTCAGGCCTATAAGGTATTCAAAGTAGTTATAGGAGCAGCAACAGCAACTAATATTTATATGACAGATTCACACAGTGCAGAAGAGGCTCTTCGGCCCATCGAGTCTGCACCGATACGTAAGGAACACCTGACCTACCTACCTAATCCCATTTACCAGCACTTGGCCCATAGCCTTGAATGTTATGACGTGCCAAGTGCTCATCCAGGTACTTTTTAAAGGATGTGAGGCAACCCGCCTCCACCACCCTCCCAGGAAGGTCACCACCTTCTGGGTAAAAAAGTTTTTCTTCACATCCCCCCTAAACCTCCTGCCCCTCATCTTGAACTTATATCCCCTCACGAATGACCCTTCAACTAGGGGAACAGCTGCTCTCTATCCACCCTGTCCATGCCCCTCAATCTTGTACATCTCGAACAGGTCACCCCTCAGTCTTCTCTGCTCCAACAAAAGCAATCCAAGTCTATCCAACCTCTCTTCATAACTTAAATGTTTCATCTCAGGCAACGTCCTGGTGAATCCCCTTTGCACCCCCTCCAGTGCAATCACATCCTTCCTATGTGGCGAACAGAACTGTACACAGTACTCCAGCTGTGGCCTCACCAAGGTTCAATTCAACTCCAACATGACCTCCCTACTTTCGTAATCTATGCTTCCATTGATAAAGGCAAGTGTCTCATTTGCCTTTTTCACCACCCCACTAACATGCCCCTCTGCCTTCAGAGATCTAAGGACACACACACCAAGGTACCTTTGTTCCTCAGAACTTCCTAGTGTCATGCTGTTCATTGAATACTTCCTTGTCAAATTACTCCTTCCAAAGTGTATCACCCCACACTTTTCAGGGTTAAATTCCATCTGCCATTTATCTGCCCATTTGACCATCCTATCTATATCTTCCTGCAGCCCAAGACACTCAACCTCACTGTTAACCACCCGGCCAATCTTTGAGTCATCCACAAACTTACTAATCCTACCTCCCACAAATTTATCTATGTCATTTATATAAATGACGACTAATAGGGGACTCAGCACAGATCTCTGTGGTACACCATTGGACAGTGGCTTCCAGTCACTAAAGCATCCTTCTGTCATCACCCCCTGTCTCCTACAACTAAGCCAATTTTGAATCCACCTCGTCAAATTACCCTGTATCCCATGTGCATTTGCCTTCTTTATAAGTCTCCTATGTGGGACCTTGTCAAAGGTTTTGCTGAAATCCATATAAACTACATCAACTGCACTCCCCTCATCTACACACCTGGTCACCTCCTCAAAACATTCAATCACATTTGTTAGGCATGACCTCCCTCTGACAAAGCCATGCTGACTACCCCTGATCAAACCTTGCCTCCCCAAGTGGAGATAGATTCTCTCCTTCAGAATTTAAAGTAATGAAGCCAAGGCGTTTCACAGGAATATTATAAAACAAAAGTATGACACTGAACCATGTAAGATGATATTAGGTCAGATGACCAAATGCTTTGTAGGAAAGAGGAGTTTCTTAAAGGAGGAAAGTGAGACAAAGAGGTGTGAGGAGGGTAATCCAGTATGTGGGGGCTAGGCAACTGAAGGCACAGCCGCCCATGTTATTTTTAATTCATTCATGGGGTGTGGGCATCGCTGGCTGGGCCAGCATTTATTGCCTATCCCTAGTTGCCCTTGAGACAGTGGTGATGGGCTGCCTTCTTGAGCATCTGCAGTCCATGTGCTGTAGGTACACCCACAGTGCTGTTAGGAAGGGAGTTCCAGGACTTTAACCCAGTGACATGAAGGAACGCCAATATATCTCCAAGTCAGGATGGCGAGTGGCTTGGAGGGGAACTTCCAGGTGGTGGTATTCCCATCTATCTGCTGCCCTTGTCCTTCTAGAAGGTAATGGTCATGGGTTTGGAAGATGCTGTCGAAGGAGCCTTGATGAATTCCTGCAGTGCATCTTGTAGACGGTACACACTGTTGCTACTGTGCATTGGTGCTGGAAGGAGTGAATGTTTGTGGATGGGGTGCCAATCAAACGAGCTGCTTTGTCCTGGATGGTGTCAAGCTTCTCGAGTGTTGTTGGAGCTGCACTCATCCAGGGAAGTGGGGAGTATCCCATCACACTCCTGACTTGCGCTTTGAAGGTGATGGACAGGCTCTGGGGAGTCAGGAGGTGAGTTACTCACTGCAGGATTCCTAGCCTCTGACCTGCTCTTGTAGCCATAGTATTTAGATGGCTAGTCTAGTTCAGTTCCTGGTCAATGGTAACCCCCGGGGTGTTGATAGTGTGGGATTCAGTGATGGTAATGTTATTGAACATCAGGGAGCGATGGTTAGATGCTCTCTTGTTGGAGATGGTTATTGTCTGGCACTTGTCTGGTGATTGTTACTTGCCACTTGTCAGCCCAAACCTGGGTATTGTGCAGGTCTTGCTGCACTTGGACATGGACTGCTTTAGTATCTGAGGAGTTGCGATTGGTGAACATTGCGCAATCATCAGCGAACATCCCCACTTGACCTTATGATGGAAGGTAGGTCATCGATGAAGCAGCTGAAAATGGTTGGGCCGAGGACTCTCCCTTCAGGAGCTCCTGCAGTGATGTCCTGCAGCTGAGATGACTGACCTCCAATAATCACAACCATCTTTCTTTGTGCTAGGTATGACTCAAGCCAGAGAAAAGATTTCCCTTGGATTCCCATTGTCTCCAATTTTACTGGGGTTCCTTGATGCCACACTTGGTCAAATGAATTGACGTCAAGGGCAGTCACTCTCACTTATATTTTATATATTATGTAAATAAATATTTCAATGATATATATAATTGGAAATGCACAAAAGGCAAAAATTAGAGGGATGCAGACATCTCGGAGGGTTGTAGAGTTGAAGGAAATTACACAGATAGAAAGGGTGAGGTCATGGAGGGAAATCAAGGATGAGAATTTTAAAATCATTGTTTGACCAGGAGCCAAAGTGGGTCAACAAGCATTGGGGTGATAGTAAAAAACATGGACAGCAGAGTTACAAAGGGTAGAATGTGGGGACCAGCCAGGAGTGTGTTGGAATAGTTGAGCCTAGAGCGAACGAAGACATGACTGAAGGTTTCAACAGATGA
Organism: Carcharodon carcharias; assembly: GCF_017639515.1. Classification (NCBI taxonomy): domain Eukaryota; kingdom Metazoa; phylum Chordata; class Chondrichthyes; order Lamniformes; family Lamnidae; genus Carcharodon; species Carcharodon carcharias. The sequence goes on along the minus strand of NC_054497.1, from coordinate 4,890,688 downwards.
GCTGACTCAGGGCAACGTCAGCTGATGTTACAGAGGTGGAAATAGAATGTCCCAGTGAGGGCACAAATATGAGGCAAGTCGAACTTTGCAGCACAGCAGTGTAGATTCACCTAAACTTTTATAGTCACTGTCCAGAGTGAGTATACCAGGATATTTACAATACTCTCATGTACAAAAATTGCACATTTACTCCTTCCAATTCTGAAGAGTAATTTATTTTTCCTCCTCTCCTGAAGGGTGTTGACACTTGCTGGGTAGCAAAGGTGGTGCAGGATCCTCAAGTATCTCAGACAATGATCATTCCTTAGAACATAAATAAGAGGAGGAGGAGTAGGAGTAGGAGTAGGCTAGACGGTCGTACAAGCCTGGTTCACCTTCAATATCATGGCTGTTCAGCTATCTTAACTTCACTTTCCTGCTTCACCCCATATCCTTCGAGTCTCCATATTTCAGCCCAATTAACTATACACAGGCCATATGGCTGTGGAGAGTACTATAACCAAGTTCACCTACCCATATCAGATACTCATTGGTACCAAGGCCACTATCATTCAGTTGCTTTACAGATCTGCTGTCCTGGTTGAGATCCTACACCATAAACTCACTCCCCATTAATAGTCTCCAATGTGTTTCCACCAGGCACAGCAACACTCTCCAGTGTGCCCTTACTTCAACATTTCATCCTTCCCCCCACATCTCCAACACACTCCAAAATTTCAAAGGTTGTGCTTAAAAGTCAAAGCACTGAGCTCTCAAACAGAAAGTTGTCCAATTCCCAATCTCTACTGACACACTTAGGAGCCAGCGCTGCATATCCAATGAAGCAATTTTGAAGTGTAGCTACTCTTCTAATGTAGTCATAATTATAACTATTAGAAGTACATTATAATAATTATAATTAAAACAGCAGGCAGTTTGCACAGGGTCCCACAAACACCATTATGATGTACAATCATTTAAAAAAAAAAACCAAAAGTGATCTTAGTTGAAGGATAAATGTTGGTTTGGACACGAAGAGAATTCCTCTGCTGCTTTTTAACTAATGCCATGAGATCTTTTACGTTCATGTGAGAGGAAAGGTCGGGACCTTGGTGCTCCCTTCAGCACAGCCTCAAAACGACAATGTAGATTAAGTGTTCAATTCTCTGGAATGAGACTTGAACACATTTATCCAATTTTTCTTTTAAAAGATACAATGATAGCTGCCTCGGCCACATCCTGAGAGAAAACATTTCACGCTCCAACACTCCCCTGTGCAAAGAAACTTATTGCAGTCTTTGCTCCTCACTCGGCACAGATGTTATATTGATGATTATTTGTCATTTATTCGTTGTGTCAAAATGCTTCCCAAATTTAAAAGTATCTACTGAATCGCCTCTTGGCTCTAGAAAAAGTAGGCACAGTATTACAAGCGCCTCCTCAAAACTATATCTTCCCATTAATTGCTCTGAAGTCTCTGTTCATGTCCAGCAGCAACTGCAGAATGTTTTCAATGGGTTGGAGAAATCAGATTGAATGACGCATCACAAAAAATGGTTATGTCAAAGCTCAGAAAGTTGAACTGCATTGCCGTAGAACTTTATGAATCATGCTTCACGTGGAATGTATTAAAATTCTAAGTTGCACAATGACTTCATAAACTCCTGACATTGACCCTTGATAAGTTTTTTCCAACCCTTCTCCTGTATAAGAAACACTATTACCCTCCATTGCGTTTTTGGCTCATCAACCAATTTTCTGTTTGTGCTGATAAACGATATGCCTGGAATTTTCTGGTAAGTCTTATGAGAGCTTATCAAACACTGTCTGAAAATCTATATGTATAAATCTACTGCAATGTTCTAATCTATCAAATCAGTCACTTTTTAAAAAAAAAAATGCTATTAAATTAGTTTAATATGACTTGCCTTTGACACATCTGTGTCAGCTGCCCTTGATTAATCCATGCATTTCTAAACACATGTTAACTGTATCTGAAATTATGGAATAAAACAGCTTGTCCACAACATACAGGCTAACTAGTCTATAATCTTTTACTGCTTTCTTGATCAATGTTATTAGTAGCATCTGGCCAGCCCCAGTCCACAGTATATATTTTTAAGGGAGATCAAAAGATTGTAGCTCAAGCCTCTGCAATCTCCTCTCTGACTTCTTTCAGTAGCTGAGAGTGCATGCCATGATCTTTTCCCTTACTCAGCAAGTTCATACCTCTGTTCTTGCCGCACAGATTCTGAAGTTTGGGGAACTGGACTGACTTTTGGGGCCTCAGAGCCTTCCTGTACATTTCCTGCTGTAGGTCCAACTTCAGAGGTAGTTAAGGGTTCTTCCTCGCTGCACAAGAAATTTAAACAATGGAGCTTCATTAGCGAGGGTATGTCACCTTCCCGATCCCTTGTATAAACATGGTTAACAAAATTCATTAAACATTAATTTATCAATATAAAAATATTAGGAGTGCACAGCAGGCCCTTCAGCACTAGATGGAAAACAAAGTTAGCGTTCCCAAGGCCTCATCTGCCTGTTTGGTTAGATGCGGAAGATTTCATGACGCTATTCCAAAGGGCAGTGGAGTTCTCTCCCATGTCCTGGGCCAATATTTATCCCTCATTCAACATCCCAAAAAACAAATTTCTGGTCATTGTCACAATGCAGTTTGAGAGAGTTTGCCATGTGCAGATTAGCTGCTGTGCTTCCTTCATTATGACAGTGACTACACTTCAAAAAAGTGCTTCATTGGTTGTACAGCACTTTGAGATGTCTAGTGGTTGTGAAAAGTGCTATATAATCGCGTATCTTGTTTTCTTTCCCACTGGGTTGAAGACCTTTCCTCAACCAGAGTGTTTCCCTTTCAAATGCTATCAGAACCGCTTCACCTTTCTTGCACTGTTTTATTTTGTTCCAGATTATCAGATTTTGCTACTTTTTTTTTTTTACATTCACTAATACAGCTTAGTGAATTCTGATTGAGTGATCAGGGACACTTGTTTGAAGCAACATCGAGTTGTTATTCAGTGAGGTTGAGAGTGTTCTGACTTTTTAATCTGGCTGCACTTTCTTTGGTTCAATTTCTTGTTGCGGGGGGGGGTCGTCTGCATCAGGTCCCACTCTCAGCTAGGGGGTGGCAGCACCATTGGACTGAGAGTCTTTATCCCACCATGCCTCAGTGAAGCTAATGGATCACACTGTCATCAGGTCAACTTCCAACAATGTGACCACAGACAAATACGGCTGATTCACTGCTTTGCGTCAGCCACCTGAGGACAAAAATTCAGTGCAGTCTGACTAACAATACGATCAAAACACCAGGTCTGAACCTGTTGGCGATATGAAAACATTTAAGCACATTCCAGATTTTCATTATGAAGCAACTCTCTTTTACTTGTTAGCTTTGTCAGTTTTCTGCAGGTTTGAATGAAAAAAAATGGACTCTACAATGACCATTAAGTCAGATGCTTCCAGCTATTAGAGCTACCAGGTGAAGTGTAGGACTGGAGATGACTCTCGCCTAACATCATTTCCTCCTGGTAGAGACTGAGCTCCCCACAGTGACACTGTGGCTTTGGATAGCTGAGCTTCTACTCCATCACTCTGTAGTTCAACACATTGCACTCCCAAACTCATCACTCTGCCTTCCCAAAATACAGCTTCCATTTATAACTCCACTCAACGCCTACGTCCCAAAGAGTTTCAACTAGCTTCTGCAACTAAAAGTGTGAGTGACCTCAGGCTGCAAGTGCATTTACAAACACTTGAGATGGTGCCAGAGTCAGCTCTGTTGACCCGTTAACAACTCAGGGACCCCAATCTATCATGCCTCGAATGGTTCTGCTTAACTGCTCTACCTCCCAGCCTTGCTAACCATGAGCAAAGACCATCCTGTGATCTGTGGACTACAATAAAGTCAAACCCAATGCCTGAATTCCTCCGACGCAACTACTCAAACGCAATTTTTAAAATAAATACCTTGTGTGCGTTTTAGCTTCTGGACTTTTCACCTCAGAAGGACAGACAGCCTCTGGCACGGAGCCATTGAGAACCGTCACATTTTCCACGTGGGGTGGCATACCCGTCTTCGAGTTGGCATCTGGCATCTTTTCATTCTCTTCGCTGCTTGGGGGGACTGCAGCCTCTGCACAGTCATCGAAGAAATTAATTTTTATTAAGGCTGGACAAATTCTAAGCAATAATCTTTTCCCTTCACCTCAAGAGCAATGACATGCCAGGCTCAGGTGCTAGAAGCAATGGGTACTTCCCAACGTCATTCTCAAACATCTTTATCTGTGAGTACAAACAGCACATAGTAACTGTGTTATTTGATCATGGAGTGCACTACAGCTGAACCCAGTTTCATCGCCACTAATTCCACAGTCACACATGCATAGTCTAGTGGGAGTTAGTGGATATTGATCAAGAACAGCAATTCCTAGTTGACTTGTTGCCTCCCTGGCCCAGGGAGTTTAGGGTGATCTTAAAAACTCTACAATCACTCCAACTCAGGTCATGTAATAGAGCACAGACAGGGCTCCGTGGCCAAGCCACTGTGTCGACCAACTGAGCCAAGAATGAAGCTGTGCTTTTAAACTAGTCAGAATGTTCAGTCCTGTTAAATCTTAAAGGTACATTATCTTTATATTAATTTTAATAGTCCAAGGAATAATTCTAAGTACTATATATATTACATCCATTGTTATAAAGGTCTTCCTCCAACTTTTCTTCCCCACTCAATAATCGATACAAAGTTACAGGACAGTGACAGATAGATACCAGGTCGCTGCATCTATTTCTGCAGAATTGTAACTGGGCTTCAACAAAACGAGACATTAAACTAAATAAACACTGATCCCAATAGCAGCTGTTCAGTCATGCATTTTTTTTTCATTGAGATACTCATTTGAAACACCTAGGCACATAATAAGAACACGGGCATGACATAAGAAATAGGAGTAGACGTGATCATGACTGATCTGATTGTGGCCTTAACTCCACTTTCCTGCCTGCCCCCTCCCAATAAATGGCAACAATTAGAGAGGCTGAGGTCAAGCAAGGAAGAGACAACAAGCTTAGGTTTTAAAAGCCTCAGGATTCTACAAAAGACGAGTGGAATTCAGGCAAAATAAAATCTGTTTAGAGCAAGCAGCAACAGTTGACCAGGTGGCAGGCTTTTGTGCTCAGTTTGAGCCAGACCTCAGAGGTGAAAGGTTGATCCCGTCCTTTAGAAATGCATTTTCCTTTAATTCCAACAACAGCAGAAGAAAAACGTTTATGGAATTGTCTCAAGGGCTAAGCAGTTTACCATGAACCCACTGCCTTGGCCTGCTTTGCCCATAAGCACAGCTCTTGTCAATGGAAATGGCAGCGGATGCAGACTTGGCTAACAGTGCTGAGAGTTGCAAGACAAATCAACTCAGTGTTTTGATTGAATTTCCACAGCAAACTAATTAAATGATGGTGGAAGAAGCTGGGCATGTTCAGCCCAAAACACAATTGTTTTATTACTTCTAATTGTACCTTCATTGTGTCACCTCAAGGCAAAAGCTAGAAAATTGTGCCGCTAATTGTTGTTTTGAAGCAACGTATTGCTGCAAATAACTGCATTGCCAGTGCCCAAGCATCACAACAGCTCTGCAATTCTTGTCTTACTAGCCTTAGCTGTTCCATTTATATATATCGTTTACCCGAGTGCTGTATGCAAGATTTGAACACACTTCCAAGTAGATTTCTCCGGAACTCCCACGAGTCTCTCTCACCTGTATCCTCCAATCTCACTCTGAAATCTCTATACCTTGCTCTCTGTTTTCAGAATGAAAAAGCATCACTTTGAAATAAGGGTTTCTACAACATTAAATTAAAAAAGTAATAAATTCACGGGATGTGGGCTTTGCTGGCTGGGCCAGCATTTATTTGCCAACCCAGTTGCCCAGGAGAAGGTGGTGGTGAGCTGCCTCCTTGAACCACTGCAGTCCTTGTGCTGTAGGTACACCCACAGTGCTGTTAGGGAGTGAGTTCCAGGATTTTGACCCAGCGACAGTGAAAGAACAGCGATATATTTCCAAGTCAGGATGGGGAGTGACTTGGAGGGGAACTTTCAGGTGGTGGTGTTTCCATCTATGTGCTACCCTCGTCCTTCTAGATGGTGGTGTTCATGGGTTTGGAAGATACTATCGAAGGAGCTATGGTGAGTTTCTGCAGTGCATCTTGTAGATGGTACACACTGCTGCCACTGTGCGTCAGTGGTGGAGGAAGTGAATGTTTGTGAACATGGTGCCAATCAAGTGGGCTGATTTGTCCTGGACAGTGTCAAGCTTCATGAGTGTTGTTGGAGCTGCACTCATCCAGGCAAGTGGGGAGTATTCCATCACACTCCTGACTTGTACCTTGTAGATGGGGACAGGTTTTGGGGAATCAGGTAGTGAATTACTCGTTGCAAGATTCCTAGCCTCCGACCTGCTCTTGTCGCCACAGTATTTATGTGGCTAGTCCAGTTCAGTTTCTGGTCAATGGTAACCCCAGATGTTGGTTGTGGGGGATTCAGTGATGGTAATGTTATTGAATGTCAAGGAGCAAATGGTTGGATTCTCACTTGTTGGAGATGGTCACTTGTGTGGCGTGAATGCTACTTGCCACTTGTCAACCCAAACATGGATATTGTCCAGGTCTTGCTGCATTTGGACATGGACTGCTTCAGTATCTGAGGAGTTGCGAATGGTGCTGAACATTGTACAATCATCAGCGAACATCTCCACTTCTGACCTTATGATGGAAGGAAAGTCATTGATGAAGCAGCTGAAGATGGTTGGGCCAAGGACACTACCCTGAGAAACCTACAGTGATGTCCTGGAGCCAAGATGACTGACCTCCAGCAACCACAACAATCTTCGTTTGTTCTAGGTATGATGCCAACCAGCAGAGAGTTTTCCCCCTGATTCTCCTTGACTCCAGGTTTGCTGGGGCTCCTTGATGCCACAGTCAGTCAAATGCTGCCTTGATGTCAAGGGCAGTCACTCTCACTTCACCTCTGGAGTTCAGCTCTTTTGTCCATGCTTGAACCAAGGCTGTAATGAGGTCAGGAACTGAGTGGCCCTGACGGAACCCAAAATGGGCATCAATGAGCAGGTTATTGCTAAGCAAGTGCCGCTTGATAGCACTGCTGATGACCCCCTCCATTACTTTCTTGATGATCAAGAGTAGACTGATGGGACAGTAATTGGCTGGGATGGATTGGTCCTGTTTTTTGTGTACAGGGCATATCTGGGCAATGTTCCACATAGTCGGGTAGATGCCACTGTTGTAGCTGTACTGATGCAGCTTGACTAGGGGCACGTCAAGTTCTGGAGCACAAGTCTTCAATACTATTACCAGAATATTATCAGGGCCCATAGCCTTTGCAGTATCCAGTGCCTTCAGCCATTTCTTGACATCAGGTGGAGTGAATCAAATTGGCTGAAGACTGGCATCTGTGTTGCTGGGGACCTCCGGAGGAGGCCAAGATAGATCATCCACTTGGCACTTCTGGTTGAAGATTATTGTAAATGTTTCAGCCTTATCATTTGCACTGATGTCTTGGGCTCCTCCATCATTGAGGATGTGGATATTTGGGGAGCCTCCTCCTCCAGTGAGCTGTTTAATTGTCCACCATCATTCATGATTGGATGTGGCAGGACTGCAGAGCTTAGATTTGATCTGTTGGTTGTGGGATCGCTTAGCTCAGTCTATCACTTGCTGCTTACGCTGTTTGGCACACAAGTGTTATAGCTTCACCCGGTTGAAACCTCACTTTTAGGTATGTCTGGTGCTGATTCTGGCATGCCCTCCTGCACTCTCTGCACGTACTGCCCTCCCTCAGCTGATGAATCAGTGCTCCTCCATGTTGAACACCACTTGGAGGAAGCACTGAGGGTGGAAAGGGAGCAGAATGATCCCCTGGCTCAATGGTAATGGTACAGTGGGGGATTTGCCAGGCCATGAGGTCACAGATTGTGGTTGAGTACAATTCTGCTGCTGCTGATGGCCCACAGCGCCTCATGGAGTTGCTAGATCTGTTCGAAATCTATCCCATTTAGCACATTGGTAATGCCACACAACACAATGGAGGGTATTTCTCATTATCTTGACTCCCTTCTCTCTCCCCTTGTCCAGTCCCTTCCCACCTACATCCGTGATTCCTCTGACACCTTATGTCACATCAACAATTTCCAGTTCCCTGGCCCCAACCGCTTCCTCTTCACCATGGACGTCCAATCCCTCTACACCTCCATCCCCCACCAGGATGGTCTGAGGGCCCTTAGCTTCTTCCTCGAACAGAGGCCCGAACAATCCCCATCCACCACTACTCTCCTCCGTCTGGCTGAACTTGTTCTCACGCTGAACAATTTCTCCTTCAACTCCTCTCACTTCCTCCAAATAAAAGGTGTGGCTATGGGTACCCGCATGGGCCCTAGCTATGCCTGTCTCTTTATGGGATATGTGGAACATTCCTTGTTCCAGTCCTACTCCGGCCCCCTTTCACAACTCTTTCTCCGGTACATCGATGATTACTTCGGTGCCGCTTCATGCTCTCATCGGGACTTGGAAAAATTTATTAATTTTGCTTCCAATTTCCACCCCTCCATCATTTTCACGTGGTCCATCTCTGACACTTCCCTTCCTTGACCTCTCTGTCTCAATCTCTGGTGATAGACCGTCCACCAATATCCATTACAAACCCACCGATTCCCACAGCTATCTCGACTACAGCTCCTCACACCCCGCTTCCTGTAAGGACTCCATCCCATTCTCTCAGTTCCTTCGCCTCTGTCGCATCTGTTCCGATGATGTTACCTTCAAAAACAGTTCCTCTGACATGTCCTCCTTCTTCCTTAACCGAGGTTTTCCACCCACGGTCGTTGACAGGGCCCTCAACCGTGTCCGGCCCATCTCCCGCGCATCCGCCCTCACGCCTTCTCCTCCATCCCAGAAACATGATAGGGTCCCCCTTGTCCTCACTTATCACCCCACCAGCCTCCGCATTCAAAGGATCATCTTCCGCCATTTCCGCCAACTCCAGCATGATGCCACCACCAAACACATCTTCCCTTCACTCCCCTTATCGGCATTCCGTAGGGATCGCTCCCTCCGGGACACCCTGGTCCACTCCTCCATCACCCCCTACTCCTCAACCCCCTCCTATGGCACTTCCCCATGCCCACGCAAAAGATGCAACACCTGCCCCTTCACTTCCTCTCTCCTCACCGTCCAAGGACCCAAACACTCCTTTCAAGTGAAGCAGCATTTCACTTGCATTTCCCCCAACTTAGTCTACTGCATTCGTTGCTCCTAATGTGGTCTCCTCTACATTGGAGAGACCAAACGTAAACTGGGCGACCGCTTTGCAGAACACCTGCGGTCTGTCCGCAAGAATGACCCAAACCTCCCTGTCGCTTGCCATTTTAACACTCCACCCTGCTCTCTTGCCCACATGTCTGTCCTTGGCTTGCTGCATTGTTCCAGTGAAGCCCAACGCAAACTGGAGGAACAACACCTCCTCATCTTCCGACTAGGCACTTTACAGCCTTCCGGACTGAATACTGAATTCAACAACTTTAGGTCGTGAGCTCCCTCCCCCATCCCCACCCCCTTTTTGTTTCCCCCTTCCTTTTTTTTTCCAATAAATTATAAAGATTTTCCTTTTCCCACCTATTTCCATTATTTTTTAAAAAAAAAACACCCCCACTAGAGCTATACCTTGAGTGCCCTACCATCCATTCTTAATTAGCACATTCATTTAGATAATATCACCAACTTTAACTTTAACACCTATGTGTTCTTCTGTACCATTGTTGTTGACATCTTTTGATGATCTGCCTCTATCACTGCTTGTTTGTCCCTACAACCACACCCCACCTCCACCTCTCTCTCTCTCTCTCTCTCCGCCCCCCACACACACACCTTAAACCAGCTTATATTTCAACTCTTTCTTGGACTCAAACTCAAGTTCTGTCGAAGGGTCATGAGGACTCGAAACGTCAACTCTTTTCTTCTCCGCCGATGCTGCCAGACCTGCTGAGATTTTCCAGGTAATTCTGTTTTTGTTTTTGTTTTGGATTTCCAGCATCCGCAGTTTTTTTGTTTTTAACAATGGAGGGTATCATCAATGTGGGACCTCGTCTCCACAACAACTGTGTGGTGGTCACTCCTGCCCATACTGTCATGGACAGGTGCATCTGTGGCAGGCAGGTTGGTGAGAGTGAGGTCAAGTGTGTTTTTCCCTCTTGTTGTTCCCTCCCCACCTGCCCAGTCTAGCACCTATGTCATTTAGGACTCGGCCAGCTCGGTCAGTAGTGCTGCTACCGAGCCACTTGTGGTGATGGACATTGAGGTCCCCCACCCAGAGTACATTCTGCTCCCTTTCCACCCTCAGTGCTTCCTCCAAGTGGTGTTCAATATGGAGGAGCACTGATTCATCAGCTGAGGGACGGCAGTACGTGGTAATCAGCAGGAGGTTTTCTTGCCCACGTTTGACCTGATGCCGTGAGACTTCGTGGGGTCCAAAGTCGATGTTGAGGACTCCCAGGGCAACTCCCTCCTGACTGTTTACCACTGTGCCGCCACTTCTGCTGGATCTGTCCTGCAGGTGGGACAGGACATACCCAGGGATGGTGATGGTGGTGTCTGGGACATTATCTGTAAGATATGATTCTGAGGGTGACTATGTCAGGCTGTTGCTTGCCTAGTCTGTGAGACAGCTCTCCCAATTTTGGCACTAGCCCCCAGATGTTAGTAAGGAGGGCTTTGCGGGGTTGACAGGGCTGCGATTACCGTTGTCGTTGACGGGTGGTCTGTCAGGTTTCATTCCTTTTTGTGACTTTGTAGTGGTTTGTTACAACTGAGTAGCTTGCTAGGCCATTTCAGAGGGCATTTAAGAGTCAACCACAGTGTCGTGGGTCTGGAGTAACATTTAGGTCGAGCTATGTAACGATGACAGATTTCCTTCCCTAAAAGGCATTTGTGAACCAGAACAATTGATAATGGTTTCACAATCATCGTTGGAGGCTTTTAATTCTAGATTTTTACTGAATTCAGATTCCACCATCTGCCGTGGCGGGGTTCAAACCGGGGTCATTACCCTGGGTCTCTGGATTACTGGCCCAGTGACAATAGCACTATGCCATCGCCTCCCATGTAGGCACCTGGTAGTCGAGGGCTGGATTTTAAAAGTTCAATTCCTGGGATGAAGGGTTTGTCTTATGAGGAAAGGTTGAGCAGGTTGAGCCTATACTCAATGGAGTTTCAAAGAATGAGAGGTGATCTTATTGAAACATAAGATTTGGAGGGGGCTTTGACAGGGTAGATGCTGTGAGGGTGTCTCCTCTCATGGGGGAGATCTAGAACTAGGTGGCATAGTATAAAATAAGAGATCTCCGATTTAAGGGGATGAATTTCTTCCCTCAGGGGGTTGTTAGTCTTTGGAATTCTCTTAACCAGAGAGCAGTGGAGGCTGGGCCACTGAACATATTCAAGGCTGAGTTAAACAGCTTTTTGATCTAAAGACAATCAAAGATTATGAGGGTGCAGGAGTTAAGGCCACAATAAGATCAGCCATGATCTTACTGAACAGCAGAGTAGCATCTATAGGCCAAATGGGCCTCTCCTGCTCCTATCTCTTATGTTCTTATAAGGGTGAAAATACTGCAGTTGAATGGTTTTTAAGAACTGGGAGAGGCTAAGCCACTGTAGGGAATGGTGCAGTGGGTGTTGATGCCAACATGAGAACAGAAAGAGGGTAAGTAATATGGGGGGAATGGCACAACTACAGCCCAAAACAGTGACTGCACTTCATAAGCACTTAATTGGCTGCGATGCATTTGGGACATCCTGAGGTTGTGAAAGGCACAATATAAATGAAGGTCCTTCTTTCTGGGAAAGAGAGGTTAGAGGAGCATTGACTAGCAACATTGGTAGAGAAAGAAAATAAAGAAAACACAGGTAAAAAGAACATGAGAAACTGGTGCAGTGAGACTAGATGGAATCATGTCAAGGTAAGCCTTCTTTAGCAGTTCTATTTGGGAGTATGAGAGAGGTGGTGGAAGTCTCTCCTCGCTATGGGTGTAGTATTCAAATCTTGTACAAATACCTTTGTATGATTTATATATATTTTAAAAATAGTTTATAAGCTAAGAATAATATGCACAAATCGGATGCAAGACTCCACCCAAACCTGAAGTGTTATTTACATTCTTAGGCACAAGTAGTGTGACTATTTGCAGCAATACCTTATGCAAAACAAATCAGTGGCACATTTTTATATCTTTTGCCCTGAGGTAAAAAAAAAATTAAGGCACAAGTAAAAAACAAAATTCCATTTTTGCCACACTGACACTCGGCTGCTATCCTGGCGGCTTAACGCACTCAGTGAGGAAATTAAATAACATTTCTGACTTGAGGCACAGAAACACCCACAGTCGTGCAGCAAAGGACAATTAATAGTTCAGAGGAATGAATGTTTGGCAACAGTCTTGGTAGCACAAACATGTTTGCGTGAGACAGTAGAATAAAACTGTACAAACTGGGCTAAAAGGGTTAGGTTAGGGCCGGTTACATAAACCACTACCTTCTCGAGGACAATCAGGGATAGGCAACAAATGCTGCCCTTGCCAGCATTGCCCGCTACCTGTGAAAAAAAAAAAGATTTTATTCCATTGAGTGTAAAAAAAAAATGGTGATCTATTTGAGGTGTATAAAATGATTCAAGGGGTTGATGGGGTAGATGAGGGAAACTATTTCCTTTGTTAGCAAAGTCCAGAGCAAGGGCTGAGCATACCCTTAAAATGAGAGCTAGGTTGTTCAGGTGTAACGTTAAGAAGCACTTCTGAACACAAAAGGGAGTGGAAATCTGGAACTCTTTCCCCCATAAAATAGCTGCCGGGGTGGCGGGGGGGCGGGTGGGGCGGCGGAGTGTTGACAATCAAAATTTTCAAAACAGATTGTTAGGCAAGAGTATTAAAAATGTGGAACTAAGGCAGGTAAGTGAAGATACAGATCAGCCACAATCTAAATGAATGGAGGAACAGGCATGAGGAGCTGAATGGCTTACTCCTGTTCCTATTCCTATGCAACTTCCCACATGTTATAAGGGAGACCGTGCCCCGTAGTCTGTTGCTGTTATCCCACGTGGAAGACAGCTGGACAGGAACGTGCGAGATCCACTGAAATCCTGTGTACAACAGGAAGGGGAGCTTGCTTGATTGGAAATGTACATACAATGATTCGGAAAAAGATCAATTTGGCTTATTGGAACTCTAGGTTAGTCTGAAATCTTGAACTATGCTGTATTGAACTTTGCTGCACAATACTCACTTGTTTCTACTGTTTTGCTGTGTCCGTCACCACTACTCTGGAGCTCATCCACGGGAGCAGAATTTGTTTCCATTGATACAGGAGAGTTTGTTCGCAAGCGTCCAGAGGGGCTGAAAGAAATTATATTCCAATTAACTGAAGCTTGGCTGGGCACAACTGCTGCAACTTTTCCCTCAAAATTGTTCTTGGGGCTCCCATTGCTATTTTACTTGGCTCTCCTTCCCCCTTCAGATGGAGGGATGGCACAGACACTCTGGTTGACCCTGGGCTATCAAGGTAATGCTACAATCAGCTCAAAATTGGCATGGTCTAAGGCCCAAATTTGGTGTTGTCACAGACACACTTAGGTAATTTGAGTCTCATCATGCAAAAGTCCCAAACATTTCTTTTTCTCCTGTTCACACCCCTACCACCCCCCTCCTCATCCAATGAAGTACTTGTACTGGGCAACAAGTCTTCCACAACCTCAGTAAAATTGGCCATTCCACATGTGCAAATCCACAGCCATAGGAATATTATTCAACCGCGGAGAGCATTGCAGCTGACCCAATTCCATTCTCAACCATCAGCAACAGAAGCAGACTATCCATGTGAGGTTAGTGACCAGTGATCCGGATCGAGCAACCTGATGGACTATTTCCCTTCCTACTCTGGAGTAGAGAGCCTGCTGCAACTCTACCACTGGCCTGTCCCCTCCAGACAGTTGTAGATATCTATCAAATGGGTTATTCACCACTAATCCATTTCCAAAATCCACCTTCCCTTATTAGACATATCTGATTATTCATTTTCTTTGTGCCTGCAACAGTACATACTGTTTTTAGGTAGTGCTGTTTTGCCAGTGCCACTTGGGCTGATTGCAGGGTGCGTAAGTGAGCCAGGGTCAACCTACAGTAAGTTCCTTATTTAACATCGACTCACTTAATATTGTTTTACTTTATTATCAACGTTAAAGTGGTGACAGTGCTGTACTTCTCCAGTTTCCCCTCCATCTCCACAGCAGTCTGTTCAAGGCTGAATACATGTCCCATTGTCACCCTTAATATTGTAAAATGTTCCAAAGTACTTTACTGGTGTGTAATCAAACAAAAACTGACACTGAAGCAGAGGAGACAACATTAGGACAGGGCACTAAACATTTATCAAAGAAGGTTTTAATCAGTCTTAAAGGAGGAGAGAAAGATGGAGGGGAAGAAAAGTTTACAGACAGGAATCCAGAGCTTAGAAACCAGATAGAGCCAAAGACATGACAGCCAATGGTGGAGCACAGGGACCAGGGAATGCACAAGAGGCCAGAGTTGGAGTAATGTTGAGCTCTCAGTGGGATATGCAGCTAGAGGAGGTTGCAGAGTCAGGAGGGGCAAGGTCATGGAGGGATTTAAATATGAGGAGAATTTTTAAAATCATAATGTTTGGTGGGCTGGAGACTAAGTTGGTCAGCAAGCACAGAGATGATGCTCGAAAGGGATGGTATGAGTTTGGATACAGTTTTGGATGAGCTCAAGTTTATGGAGGGCAAGGGGGAGAGAGGGAGGTCAGCTAAGTGGGTATTGCAGTATTTGAGTGTGGAGAGAGCAAAGCACGAATGAGGGGTTTAGCTGGGTCGGAAATGGGTGATATTACAGGATATGAAAGTCGACAGTCTTGTGATGAAGATGATATAAAGTCAGAAGCTCAGCTCAGCTACTCTGCATTGTGCAACACGCTGTGCCACCTCACCATTCATGAAGATGATGTTCTTTCCTAGGAGCTCAACCAAAGGCATAAAGACATTTGACCAGGTTTAGCTCTGAGACTTACATGCCACAATGCTGGGTTAGATCACCAATCTGTGCCAAAGCATGCTGATCTTAGCAGACGATGGGATGAAAGAAAAAGTTAACTCATGTTCAGTCTTTACCCCGTTGGAAAGTGCATAGGTAGACATTGGGGGAGGGCAGAATCTGGCATTGCTGTGATACCCTCTACAGGCAATCAGCCAGTTATATGATCTAGGTTCATACATAAAGAACAACTACTTAGGATAGGCACTGAAAGGTCATTAGTACAAGGATTACTGTGTCTTCACACAACTGAGTTCCTTCGAGAAGGAAGAGAAGGGGAAACGATTGAAACAAAAGTCCCTTGTAGTTGAGTTACTTACCCTGCCTGGGAGGCAAAGCTGGCAAATACTGCCCATCCTTCTATTGGGGGTGGTGACGTAGCAGGTTCTGTGTTGTCCCATGCGCTAAATCCAGCATCTGCAACACTCTGGCTGGCACTCGTATTTGTTATAGGCACGGCATCAAAATTCGCCGTCCAACCGGCTTCTGAAAACCAAATTAAAACATCCACTTACATAGTGCTTTTCATGACCATTGTATATGTCGCAAAGCACTCTACAGATAACATAGTACTTCCGAAGTGTTGTTAGTGCTATAATATAGGGAACAGTAACAACCCACATTAGACACAGCTTCCCTAATTTAAAGCAGTGCCGAACTGAACCAGAATTTCCCACGTTCAATTCCTCATCTCTGCTGAGGTAACTGCAGCACTGGCAAGAATCTTGTAACTGTTTCAAGTTCATCTTGTGGGTGCCCATAATCCTAGAACGTAGACGTAAGCATGGTAGTTTATAAAGTGATACATATCTGTACATATTATAGCTTCATGAAATACATTCAGGATTGCACACCTACATGTGTTAGGATTTGTACTTTCCTAAGAACCTAATTTAAAGTATATGTTTGCATGCATGTGTACACACATCAGTTGAGGATGGCACTGGACTCAGTTCTGGCTTAAAAAGGTCTCTTCCGACAATACAGCACTCACTCCGGATTGCACTGAAGCTTCAGCTCAGGCCAGTGGTATTCACAATATGACCCACTCACTGACCCTTCTGATCTCCAACTCCTCCTGCTTTCTTCCCACTCATTACCTCCCTCTCTGACCATCCTGCTCATTGCCTCACTCCCCAATCCTCCTGCTCACCACTTCCCTCCCCAACCCTCCCACCCGTAGTCCCTCTCTCTCCCTCGTATGCCCCTCTCCCAAACCCTTACTCACAATGAAGGTTCAGGGAGGTAAGTGGAGAGCTGAGAGAGGCAGCAAACTAGCTGCGGGAATCAGCGACCAGGAGTAAGTTGAAAGAGTTAGTAAGTTATTAAGAGTTGGTAATTTAAAAGCAAATAAGTTATTAATAATTCAGAGAATTTTTGGGCCAGTTAGCTTTAAGGCAGCCAATAGGATTTTGATGTAAAAATTACAGATCAGGAACATAACCCATCCTTATTACATTTTTAAAAATTCATTCATGGGGTGTGGGTGTCACTGGCTAGGCCAGCATTTATCGCCCATCCCTAATCCCTCGTTCAGAGGCCATTGCTGTGGTCTGGAGTCACATATGGGCCAGACCAGGTAAGGACGGCAGATTTCCTTCTCTAAAGGACATTAGTAAACCGATGGGCTTTTACCACAATTGACAATGGTTTCATGGTCATCATTAGACTTTTAATTCCAAAAGATTTTTATTGAATTCAAATCCCACCATTTGCTGTGGCAGGATTGGAACCCAGGTCCCCAGAGGCCCTGGGTCTCTGGATTACTAGTCCAGCGACAAAACCACTGTCCCACTGCCTCCCCCCGTTTCCTTACAGGAAAGTGATTTTTGTTCAGCATGCTTCATTTAGCATGCCGTCTTTTAGGGCACATTAAGAGGGCTAAAGGATGATTAGCTGTATCAAGTTGAGAAATTATGCTCAATGCAGATTGAAGCTTGGTTAGATCACACTTGGCATCCTGTGTCTTTTAAAATCATTTTTTGTGTTTTATGCACCAAGGTATCTTTTTGAAGAAATAAATCGCAACAAGTCTATAAATTTACTTACAGCCCAATTAAAATTTACTAAATGCCAATTGACCCTCACTATTTTTTCTAGTGAATACCACTGGCTTAGACAACGTGGTTGAAATGAGCCTTCTGATCTCTGACGTGTCACTGACTAAGCCAAGCCAATACTGTGATGGATTTTTTCCTCCTGCACCTCGATACTTTCTATCCAACCTGGGAGTTTCTGAAGCAGATGTTAGGGCCTTTGAAACGAAAGAGGTCAGTTTACGAGCACAAACATTCCTCATCTTGAAGGGTGCAAAAGCATAAAACAAAACGTATGATCTTTCTTGCAGGATGGGGACAGGTAGTGGCGACCGTTCCATGAGGAAAAGTCCAAAGCCCCATGCTTCTGTAGAATTGCTCCTACAGAAATCAAATCGAGTCTCTCTCACTCACTTCTTTACATAAATGGCCATAAGAGATCACCACAATGAGTGCTGATTTGCAATTCACAGTGGGTTGCTTGCACCGGTTGTGTTTTCCATAAGACTCTGGCCGATGGGCACCGATGAGAAATTGCCACTTTGAATAATAGTTTTTGCTCCATTGTAAAAGGAGCAAAACCTCAACATTCACTTACCTTTATTTGGATCTAACTCCACTTTCTCGTCTGTGGGCTTTATGGTGCTCTGTCCCCCCTCATCGTCATCGTCCTCTTCAGAGTCTCTGCTTCCTTCACTGTCTGTACTGCCAGAGCTTCTGCAACATGCATACAAGAAATTAAGATGTGGTGTTGGTGCATGCTTTTTGTTGTGTTTCAGGCTGTAATAATAGAGCATTAATAACTGATGAATCTGCTTTCCAGGTGGTTCAAAGAGATAATAAATGTGTGGAATGGTGCAATTGACCAGGAAGATTCCAAAGATGATCACTATCTGTGTTGAGTTGGGTGATCTCAGCTGAGATGACAAATGTGCAGACTGTGCGAGGGGAAGGGGTGGAAATCAGCTTCCCATCACTTATCAATACCCAGTGCCCCTGCTAGAAAGTGATGATGAGCAAATATCGAATGAGGACAGGGTTGAGTTTGGCCAAGACACACTCCCACAGTGACCAAGCCACTTTTTTTTGTTCCTTCATGGGATGTGGGTGCCGCTGCCAAGGCCAGCATTTACTGCCATCCCTAACTGCCCTTGGACTGAGGGGCTTGCTAGGCTATTTCAAAGGGCAGTTAAGAGTCAACCACGCTGCTCTGGGTCTGCAGTCGCATGTCGGCCAGACCGGGTAAGGATGGCAAATTTGCTTCCCTAAGGTACATTAGCAAACTACATGGTTTTTTACAACAACCGATGAGAGTTTCGTGGCACTAGCATTCAATTCCAGATTTTTTGTTAATCAATTGAACTCATTATTTGAATTCAAATCCCATCAGCTGTCGTGGCGGGATTCAATCCCATGTCCCCAGGGTTTTAGTCTGGGCCTCTGGGTTTCGTGCCCAGTGACATTACCACTACACCACCGTCTCCCCACTTGCTGTCTAAGTTGACAAGTGGAGTTTATTGAACCCAGCTTGTGGAACTGTACCACACTGCACTCAGGAGTGCAGGGTAGGAAATCTCTCTGACAAACCCCAGCCCGTACCTTGGCGCACGTGGTGCATCTGTTGCAAAACGCAGGTCCTTTTCCTGCCATACATCATCTTCGTCTGAGCCCTCGTCATCGTTGAACTGTCGTATTCGCTCCTTCCAACATTCCTCGAACAGGTTCGTGTTTGGCTGAGAAACGAAAAAGAAAATTACGCTTGCATGCGAGTTTTGAAATCGGTCCGGTTGCATAAATATTTAAACTGAGGAATGTTTCTATTGGATAAGTGGGTTTGCTGTTAATTGAAATAACGTAATGCCTTGTAAGAGTCAGATTTTCAGTGCCGGCCATTCATAGTTAAGGATTAAAGTTTCTTGCTTGCTCCGCTGATGAATCAGTATGTAAAGACACGCATCCCCGTGACTAGCTGTACAGACCAAGAAGGCTCACGTTTTAACCTGTGGCAGAAGAGGTGCCAGAACTGGTCTGAAGGCACCTCAGGTGATGAGGGCAGGAGATAAATCACCTTGGGTGCTCTTGACTGCCACCCAGTGATGGCTGTTGGAAAACACACGTAATATGGATGCTTGGCTGCAATGCCTCTGCAGTTGAATGGCTCCAATGCCACTCACTGTCTGGGCTTGCACACAAATAATGGTCATTTGCCTCAGTTATGCAAAGGCTACTAGCATCTTCAGAACTGTATCTCAGCATGCCCGTGTTGGAAAACATGGGAGGTTAGAAAAGGTGAGAAAAAATTAAGACGTTTTCCATGTTAAATTATAGTAAATACAAATGCCAGGTGAGTACAATTAAGGGCCAGAAAGCGATTAGGGAAAGCGCTGCACAATTGCAGTTCATTAAAGCCAGGTCTCATCATAAATTCTCACAACTTTCCACGCAGGAGGAGTTAAAAAAAAACCCATTTCCTCTCTTAAAGCCCGAATTCACCCAGGTCTGAGGGTGGAATATCTGGGCCAGAGGAATGTGCACATTACGTTAGTGGTGGCATCGTTAATGCATTAAGAATGAGCTATACTCACGCTGTCGCTGTTGGCATCGAACACAAAGCTAATGTTTGCTGCTCTCTCAAATGGGGAACTGTTAACCAAATAGGAAACAAAGCGTAAACGTTCACCTTTTTGAAAAGGGAAGTGGACTTCAATACTGCACAAGAAAAGTTACCTTAGGTAAAAATAATTTCTTAAACCAATTGAACATAAGGAGACTTATATAAAGAAACCTTGAGGCTGCTGGCAATAGCAAAATGGTGACTTCACATTTAAATATGCACCATTGGAAAGTGACATAAATCGTAAAGCCTTACAGCAGAGGAGGATACCACTGTGTCTGTGAGGTGAGAGGTTACAGGTTAATTGCCCTGCCCTTTGCCTACATCCTTTCTTACATTTTTCTTTTTCAAAATATTTACCAACTCTTCCCAATTATTTCCAACATGTTTCTGGTAGGATCCTCCATGTCCTTGTAAAACTATATTAAAAAATTCTTCTCAGCTCTCCCTTTGATCTTAAATTTGTGCCTTCTAGTTAGTAACTTGGGGGCCAGTCAGCTCAGTTGGCTAGATGGTTAGAATATCGGCAACAGCGTGGGTTCAATCTTTGTAGCAGTTGAGGTAACTCACCTCGTCTTGCCCCATAGTGAAATCATGGCATTAGCCATGATTAAGTAATATTTGGACAACGAGGACACTACATGAAGGCATCAATCATCGTAATTCATGTCTTCCGAACTCAAGCACACCTGTACTTGGTGTGCAACAAAAGGTTGAATGCAAGATAGTATTTATACCTATTTAAAGTGCAGAACCATTTGCACTGTAATATGCGGTGGTCTCATTGCTGCTGGATTTGGAAAGTCAGTGTTGTTGGCGTGGAAATATATCGCCATTCCTTCACTGTCGCTGGGTCAAAATCCTGGAACTCCGTCCCTAACAGCACTGTGGGTGTC
The DNA here is from genome assembly GCF_017639515.1 of Carcharodon carcharias. Lineage (NCBI taxonomy): Eukaryota > Metazoa > Chordata > Chondrichthyes > Lamniformes > Lamnidae > Carcharodon > Carcharodon carcharias. Next base: position 4,869,987 of record NC_054497.1, on the reverse strand, counting down.
CCTACACCACATGGACTGCAGCGGTTCAAGAAAGCAGCTCATCACCACCTTCACAAGGACAGTGAAGAGATGGGCAATAAATGCTGGTCCAGTCAGCGACACCCACATCTCATGAACGAATAAAAAAAATTGCACTGTTTGTACTGTGGTTAAATGAAGTGGTATATGAGAGGTTCACACATGCTTAGTTGGTTCAAAGGCACCGCAAGCATGCGTTAACATTTGCAGAAGATTATGGGGAGAAAATGACGAAAACAACACATTTAAAGAAAATTCACATTATCCGCATCTCTCAAGATTCTGATAAGTCACGTACATGGGCTATCCTTGATATGTTATTTACCTTTACCTTCTCACTCTTCTCACTACCACTTCCTGATAGAAGTAACCTCTAAGCAACCTCTGCATTTGGCTGCTAGGTATCACCTTACCTGCCTTTCTTCCCTACTTGGCCATTTCACAGAATTGTTACAGCACAGGAGTTAGCTATTTGGCCTATCATGGCTGCATCAGCTCTCCAAATGAACAATTCACCTAGTGCCGTTCCCCCAGCTTCTCCCCATAACCCAGTACATTCTTCCTCTTCAAATAACAGTCTAATTCCCTTTTAAATGTTTCAATTGAACCTGCCTCTGTCTCACTCGCAGGCAGTAAGTTCCAGACCCTAACACTCTGCTGCAGGAAAAAGCTTTTCCTCATATCGCTTTTGCTTCTTTTGCCAATTACTTAATATCTGTGCCCTCTCATTCTCGATCTTTTCAAGAATTGGAACAGTTTCCCCCCTACCTGTCCAGGCCCCTCATGATTTTGAATACCTCTATCAAGTCTCCTCCTAGCTTTCTCTTCTCCGAGGAAAACAGCCGCAGCTTCTCCAAGCTATCTTTATAACTGAAGCCCCCCCATTCCTGTAACTGTTCTTGTGAACATTTTCCGCACTCTCTCCATATCCTTCCTAAAGAGTGGTGCCCAGAAATGGACATAATATTCCAGCTGAGGCCAAACTATTTTATACAAGGTCAACATACCCTCCTTGCTCTTGTGTTCCATGACCCTATTAATAAAGCCTAGACTATTGCCTGCATCATGAGCCACTCTCAACCTGTCCTGCCATCTTCAATGACTTATGTACATATATGTCCAGTTCCCTACGTTCCTGCACCCCCTTTACAGTTGTATGTTTTATTTTATACTGGCATCTTCATGCTCTTCCTGTTGCTAGGTGACGAAAAGGTTGCAGGGCCTCCTCGGTGATGGGTGTAAGGGCAGGGCCTGTAGCTGGGTGAAGAAGAGGCCTCTTGAAATTCAAAGCTTCCGATCTGCTTTGTCCAACAATTTGCTGTGCGCAGTGCCTGCACGAAACCTTTTCCTGCTGTGACTTGCCCAATTCTAAAACCAGGTTTCCCTCTTGCAAAAACAGTTACACCAACAGTGAACAGAACTCACTTCACACTTTCCTCTTGTTCAGCAAACTCCTCATCATTGAAGCCAAACTGGTCGATGAAGGTGGAGGTCATCTGTTGAATCTGATAGTCGGAGAATGCCTGACAAAACACAACAGTGATACATCCATCAATCGGAACAATGGGCAAGAGACAGGTTATAGACACCACTCAGAGCTGAAAAATGCAGAGGCAATCACAGGCTTGCCAAAGTGAGCAACAGAATAGAAGCAAGCAGTGGTAAATCCTGTGGCTTAAGTTACTTTATACTGAAACTATTGTGGGACCAACTCTTAATTGAGTCATTGGTCCCACCACCCTCCCTGTCTCACAAAGCGTCAAATTTAATAGTGACGCCATGTACTCCCATCAAAACATCTCATTAAATGAGTACTTGAAACAACCATGGAGACTGGACAGAACTCAAGGAAACCTGCTCAGCCAAGAGCTGACAATAATTCACCCAGCCAGAGGTCAAGCTATTTGCTTGACAAAAGTGTGTTTTTTTCCCCGTTTTTTTTTAAACCTTTTGTGGCCTGGAGAGAGGGCGCAAGAACAAGTGGAGTGCGAGCGAGCGAAAAGAGTAAAAAGCCAACAGGAGGAAAAGGAAAAGAGATAACCCAGAATTTTCAATCAATTGTGCTCCATGTTGCTTCCAGTTCATACCTGCTGTAGAACAGCCTCTTGTGGGAAACTGAATTCTTTTAGATCATTCTCATCGTCATCACTTGAGGAGTGCAGGTTCCGCATATTTACCTGAGCCACAAATGTCAAACATTATTGCAAAACAAATATAGCAAAGCTTTTGGAATAATGTCAAAACCTTTTCCAAAAATACTAGCTTATTAAATGGCCAACCATTTGAAAAACACAAGATTGTCATAAGTGACTCTCAGTGTTAGGCTTCCAAAAGCAGTGAATACCAGAAGCCAATGTCAAAGAGAACGACTCTCTAACCATGGGAAGCAAGAACTAGAAGGAAATGCTGACAGCATTGGAGGGGATGTTACATCTCTTAATTGCACGATCAATAACAGCAAAGGTGGACTGAAAAAAATATAGGCACAGAAATCTGTTGATGCATAACCAGTTTAATAAGGCGGGCGGCATGCACACGCCCATTGGCTAAGACCCCGTTGTAGGGCCCCTCCCTCTTCCCATTCCCAGGGATTTCTTCAGGCCTGCTGCCAGGAGCAGCTGGCACAACTTCATCTTCATGGAATCAGTGAGCAGCCTCAGGGCACCCAACTGGCACCCACAGCTCACTGGCTATATGTTGATAGTGCCCGACGTCTAATTTCAGCTGAGCCTCTGGCCCAATGCTCTCCATTTCAGTCCTAACAACAGGTCAAAATTTAAGTTCTGTTTAATATCAGTCTACAATTTACTTTTGGCCAGTGCAAACTATAAGGCAGAATCAGGTAGAGTTCCTGCTCCTGGATACAATCCAGTGATCTAGCTGGAAGGTGCACATCTGTGCACACAATTCAGCCTGCCTGCAATTCTCCCCATGGGCTGCACTTGTCTGGGTTTACACATTAACGTGAGTGTGAGGTAGTGGAGGATTGCCAGCGCCTGCAGCACTGCGTTCCAGCAAGTTGGCAAGGTGGGCAGAAAGCTGACAACCCTTGCGGAATATCAAGGTGCCTTGAGTGAAACTGAAACTCGAGATGATCTTCAGTTAAGAGTGGCTGCAATGCTTGGACGCTTGTCACTGACTCTCTGTCACAATGCAAACTTACCAAATCAACGGTATTCTTCTTGTTCATTTCAGAGAGTGACCCCAGCACAAACTTGTCCCATCGCTCCCTCTCTTCATCTGGCAATTCTGAAACAAAGGCAAAAGTCAGTTATGTGAATTCTGCACAGCATTAGCTGGCACAAGAATCTTCAGGGTCAGAGAAACACACCCAGTTCCATTTCTCTTAGACTCCTCTCTTTTAAGAAACTAATCAACCGTTAATACCTTTTTCTTTCACCATGTTGCTTAATGAGTTAAGTCTAAAAGCTGGTCACCCTCACACTTTGAGCAAAGGAAATTTACCCCTAAATTTCCTTCTTACCCCCAACAACTTCTTGCCTAACCTGGTATTTAAACACCATGAGCAATTTGCAACTCCTAACTTCTGTTAGTTCCAAGATTATAATTCATAATGCCAGTGTCAGTCACGTGGACACTCAATGCTCAAATACACAGTTAATTCCAGTGATTGCCATTCACTGGTCTTGCCATCCATCAGGAACACTACCTGACAGCAAGGTATCCACTTCCAGGGAAACCAACACTTTTCCAGGAGATGTTAGAAATGCTAAAATTGGGATGGACAATGGGACCAGTTTTCAATCCTAAATAATTCCTATTTTAGAATGAAAGCAGTCAGTCCCATTCTAATCCATCAACACAGCTGATGCAAGACAATTTTGAACTGAGAAACCAGAGTGGGTCTATATTCACCGCAGTGAATCACAGTCTGATGTTAATGATGAGAAACCAGAGTGGGTCTATATTCACCGCAGTGAATCAGTCTGATGTTAATGATGAGTCTTTATCCTACACATTCTTCTGGTTAAGTAACAAATTACCTTTGATCATCTGTGCTATTGAAGTGTGGTTAGGACCATTTTCCGAATTCTGTGCCATGGCATTTGCTATCCTTGTTAAATGGCCCATGTAGCCCTTCCGCCTGCCACCTTCTGACCTAATTGAAAAAAAGCAACAGAGACGTAAGCCAGGCTCTCAACTCACAAACACTTATATTAAGCAACAAAAATTCTCAGTTCCTCCCATGGCATACGAGCAAGGCAACTGGTGTTGCAAACCATACAGAGCAGGAAGTCCCAGGTCCCAATCTGTACCGAGGTAGCTGATCTCAGCATGGCCAGGAGCTGGGAGTGCTCCAACTGCTCTCACCACCCCTGGACTATGGAAGGGTAAAACAACCTAGGACTCCACTCTCGATCTCTACCTGGTGACATCTGTCACTAAGTGTCCTAAAGGATAAGATGATCCTAGTGCACCGCCTGAAAGAGCAGAAGCAGGCCTCCTCCTGTGCTGTATGATTGCACGGACAGAGAACTTACAGGGAAATAATTAAAGTATCCTGAATGGACAGACGGGTTGTGGAAATTCAGACTCGAGCTGCTTACCCATCTGTCACAGGGCTCAAAATAACAGTCACTGCTTTACGATTCACCCCATGAAACACGGACTCACACGGTACTTTCTAGATCTGCATCGTTTAAGTGCGATTCCATCTGTACATTGAGGTGGGATTGAATGTAATGGATAATGTTTCTCCAAGGCCCTATTTTTAGCTTTCCTCACAAAACAGGTGCAAAAGCAATTAGCTATTATTTCTTCAGAGAATTTGCATTCTCGCTCATGCTTTTACTTGATTTACACGTTTACAAAATAAGTCATTAATTTCATATTTTCTCCACTCTTTAGATCTCTCTTCTAGCATTCCCAGGATGAGGGATTGGCGATGTACCCAGTTTTCACCATGTTGCATAATCAGAAGCTGGGGAACAAGTGGGAGCAGCTCCATACGGTAATTTCCCTTCCTACTTGATGAATAGGCACACAAGGCATTCCAAACTACTAAAGTTATAGACTCCTGAATATTATATTAATGTTACAAGGAACATAGGAGAGAATTTAAAGGCAGGAATAAGGTGCTTAGTCAATGGGCTACTTGATAAGGGCATTGTCCGATGTAACACTGGAAACACAGAACAGAGGCCCCCAGGTTTCAGATACAATCCACAGTCTATGTTGATTTAATTGACTTCAGCAAGGTCCATCACTATCAAATCACATACACAGGATGAGAAGGGGATATAAGATGTAAGGTGCAGATAGTTGTTCTGTTAGGGATAGGGGCAGAGCCTCCTTCCTCTTGATCTTCCTTTAAATCCAGCACCCATGCCCAGGGCTAGCCACAGGGAGGCAATTGAGAGGATGAGAGTAGGTTTATGAGTCCAGTAATGGATGACTTTTCTGGCCAAGGCTCCTCAAAATATCTGAAGTAAGGAGGCTGAGGGGGGTGCAGCTAGTTCAGTTGGCTAGACAGCTAGCATGTGGTTCAGAATAATGCCAACAGCACGGGTTTCAATCTCTATCCCAGCTGAGGTACACAGTGTTCCTAAAGGTAAATGCGTGGCAGAGGCAGAAAGGGAGTGCAGCAAGTTTGGTTTTGAGTCAAGATTTCCTCAGACAACTGCTGGTTGAAGGGGCTGTGGAGATTATTGACATTTTTGCTGTTTCTTCTTATTGCTACAGCCTGTGCACCCCTCAGTTTTCCTGAATACTTACTGTACTTTGTCATTTTCTTCCCAGGCTGACACTACTCGGTGTAGCAACCGGCACTTCTGGAACAGCTGATAGGAAAAAGAACACAAGAAAAATATCAAACTCATGATTTCAGGTTCCACGTGTACACTGACCATACCCAGCATTATTTCACTACCATATCTCTCGACCCCTCTGATGCCTTTGTGTTGTCAGCCTGCTTGTCCAACAACCAATCCTGGGTGAGCTGCAATTTTCTCAAATTAAACTTTGGGCAGCTTGGAGCCATCATTTTTGACATGGCCCGCAACAATGTTCAAAAACATTCCCGTGCCATCGATTCCATCCCTCTCCTTAGCCACAGTCTCAGACTGAACCAGACTATTCGCAATCTCAGCATCCTAACTGACCCATGACTGAGCTACCAACCCACATCCTCACCGTCACAACGAGCATCTACTTCCCACCTTCATAACATCAGTTGTCTCAGCCCCATGCCTTAGCCTACTTGCTGCTGAAACCTTCAGCCATGCACTTATTACATCCAAACATGACTATTTCAATGACCTTCTGGCTGGTCTCCCATCTCCCACTCCTTTAAACTTGAACTTACTCAAAACTCTACTGCCTGTATTCTAACTTGCACTAAGTCCCGTTCACCCATTATCCCTGGCTTCCAGAATTTCCTGGTCCTGATACTATACCGTCTCGATACTGAAATTCTTTTATATATTCAAATTCCTCCATGGTCTCACCGCTGCCCATCTCTACAATCCCTTCCACTCCTAAATCCTACAAATACACTGCATTCTTCCAACTCTAACCTCATGCCTTTGGCATACAAACTGCAACAGTTCATGGTGGCAGCTCACTACCATCTTCTCGGGGCAATTAGGGATGAGCAATAAATGCTGGCCTCGCCACCGATGACCACATCCCATGAATGAAACAAAAAATAATTGTGAGAGAAGCTGATTCACTTGCACATTGTTAGTTTTGCACTCTATTTATATGCCTTACTAGGTTAAGCTGAGAACTCAAAATAATTTCACATTAGGATCTTTACAGGCAGCATTAAAAGGAATTTTTCATCCCATTCAATCTGGGCTACATTTGAGAGACATCAGTGCCTAACCCACTGTACCACTGCACCAAGTTTCCTTAATGCATTCTAAAAAAACGTGTGCCTCTTCATCAAGAGCACTAGGTTTACATACATGTTTGATGAGTGGGTTCTCTCGGGTGGACTCTGTGCTGTTTTCTGTGTGATTTTCCACATTGGTTTCAGTGCAATCTTCTGCTGGAGGGTTCCCCAGTGCCGTGCTAATACACAGCTCCACTTGCAAATGGAGGAAGTTATTCCATACATACTTGAAGTAGAGATCCTGGTGAAGCAGATCCATAAAAAAAAGTGCATTAGTGTGGAACGATAAGAAAACACACACTTAGCAAGATTGGGATAACTGGTCAAACTTTGGACAAGACTATGACCAGCTATTAGTACAAAAAAGGGTAAAAGGTTTATAATAAAACATATGCACAGCATGCCCCCATATGCCTTTCTCCTGTTACCTCAGATATAATTGCTGTTCTTTTTCTCATTCTTGTGAAGACAATGCCTCTTATTGGGATGTGGTTCCACACCATCGACAGCCATCCTTTTCGAATGAGTCTAGACAAACCTTTCAGATACGGGCCACATTAAAGCCGACCCTATACCCAAGACATGCAGTTTTCAACAAGGGGTCAATGAGTAGCAACAAAGAGTGGGAATCTGGTTGGTCCACCTCTGTCCCCTGCCCAAGGCCTAGAGGCCAACTTAATAAATCAACTGCAGACCAGTTAATATTATTTTGCATAAGAGGCTGGGAACTAACACGGAAACGTCAGCTATATGTGGCTTAGCTTCTGGCCAATACCTTTATCCAGTAAGCCGTTAGGGGAGCTACATATTGTTATAATACAACTTATGGCTTTGGATGCACAAATAGATTTACAACATAGTAACGAGGAGGAATAGGCCACTCGACCTCTTGAGCCTGCTCCATCATTTAATAAGATCATGGCTGATCTGATTTTAACCTCAACTCCACATTTCCACCTATCCTGATCACTTTTCATTCCCTTGCTTATCAATAATCTATCTACTTCCACCTTAAAAATGTTCAAAGACTTTTGAAGAACAGTTCCAAATACTCACGACCCTGAGAAAAAAATTCTCAACTCTGTCTTAAATGGGTAACACCTTACTTTTGACCCCTAGTTCTAGATTCTCCCAAAAGAGGAAACATCCTCTTCACATCCACTTTGTCCAGACCTCCCAGGATCTTATATGCTTCAATCAAGCTGCCCCTTACTCTTCTAAATTCCAGCGGATACAAGGCTAGCCTGTCTAAATATTCCTCATAAGGCAACACATCCATTCCAGGCTTTGTACAGTAAACCTCCTCCAAACTGCTTCCAAAGCATTTACATCCTTCCTTAAATAAGAAGGCAGTACTCCAGATGTGGTCTCACCAATGCCCTATATAACTGAAGCATAACCTCCCTAGTTTTGTATTGAATTCACCTTGCAATAAATGAAAACATTCTATTAGCTTTCCTAGTTACTTGCTGTACCTGCACACTAACCTTCTGTAATTCATGCACTAGGACACCTAGATCCCTCTGCATCTCAGAGCTCTGCAATCTCTCACCATTTAGATAATATGCTTTTTATTTATCCTGCCAAAATGTACAATTCTACATTTTCCCACATTATACTCCTTTTGTCAGATCTTTGCCTGCTCACTTAACCTATATACATCCCTTTGTAGTCTCATGGCCTCTTCACAACTTATTTTCCTAGATATCTTTGTGTCATCAGCAAATTTAGCAACAATACCATGGATTCCTTCATCCAAGCCATTTATATAAATTGTACAAAGCTGAGGCCCCATCATTGATCTCTGTGGCACACCACTTGTTACATCCTGCAATCCAGAAAATGACCCACTTATGCCAAACTTCTATCCATGACAGCATGTTACCCCTTACACCATGAACTTTTATTTTCTGCAATAAAGAAAGCTATGCTTCAGATAAAAGCTGTGAGATAAAATAATTGATTTTCAAGATCAATGTGGCATCTTATCAAATGCCTTCTGCAAATCTAAGTACAGTACAGTACATCACTTTATCCAAGCACGTTACTTCCTCAAATAGCTCCAATAAATTGGTTAGACATTACTACCCATTCACAAAACCATGCTGACTCTACCTGATTACCTTGAATTTTTCCAAGTATCCTGCTATAACATCTTAAATAATAGCTTGATATTTTACCTATGTCAGGCATTAAGCTAAATGGCCTGCAGTTTTCTGCTTTCTGTCTCCCTCCCTTTCTGAATAAAGATGATCAGTTATTACAGAATTTTATATCACAGCAGAAGGACAATCAACTCATTAAGCCTGTGCTGGCTCTTTAAAAGAGCTATTCATTAGTCCCAGTCCCCAGCTCGTTCCCCTTCAGTATTTATTCAATTCTTTTTAAAGGTAACACTGATTTTGTTTCCACCACCCTTTCAGGCAGTGCAACCAATTTTCCTCAGTGCAAAACTCATCAGCCAGTAGCCGGTGCAGTACACTCTCCGCATGTGTCAGAAGCCACAGGGATCAGTTTGGCATATTTTATCTCCTTCACTGGTAGGTACAGGGCAGCCCTCACCATCCCCCCTCCCCCCCACCCCACACTCACCAGAAGAACGTCCAGTGTGTTTAACTCCATTAACTCCTGGTTCACGTCGCTATTGTTCACTTGCAAGACACTAGTGACGAGTTTGACCACGTGAACCCGAGTGTTCCCCAGTGGCGGGTCCAGGGTACCCCAAGTAGTCACCATTTTACTCTTCTACAGAAAGAGAAAGAATAAAAAGAAAACTGGTGGGCTAAGTCTCAAAATACAATGGGCATTAACTTCAAATGAAGATAATTTCTTCAGTCTTACAATGATTGTGAGATGCTTGTTAATGCAGCCCTCTGATTGGGATGTAAGCACTAGAAGCAGGAGTAGGTGCTATGGCCCCTCAAGCCTGCTTGCCATCCAATAAGATCATGGCTGATCTTCTACAACAACTCCACTTGCCCCCACCCCCTAACAGTATGCAAAAATCAATCAATCTTGAATATATTCATTGACTAGATCCACAGCCCTCTGGTGAGAGAACTTCATAGATTCACTACCCTAAGGGAATCACCTCGTTTCAAGGCGAGGTGGCGGACCTCTTCCCCTCAGACTATTGCCCTTAGTTCCAAACTCTCAGAGTAGGAGAAACAGTCTCTCAGCAACTTGATATAATTTAGAGCATAATCATGCCAACAGTTACTTACTACAGAGCCTAACCTAAGGCAGAACATTAAAACTACAGATTATGAGCAGTTGGCAGCAGCCTATAGTCACTCCATTGTATCTATGAGCGATAGAGGGTGAAAAATGGACCCATAGGTAGCCAACAGCCTCCAGAAGAGCAGATGAAAAGAGGACTCATAGGTAGTCACCCACACCTAGGAGAACTTTTCAATCCAGTCCAGTCTGTGGCTCCAGAGCAAAGCAACCACACGCTGAGAGAAATCAAACTGTGACATCACAGAAAACAGCGAAGTGATTGACGTATATTCTGTGCGTTTACCTTCAAAACTTGTGCAATTTATTAATCATAAGGTTTTATTAGTTGTAGTAAGGTTTGCTAGCAGTATAAAGGTTATTGGGAGTAGCAGTATTAATTATAAATTAATTAAAAATGAATTAACACACAATAAAAATGGCAGAGCAGGTGATGTATTGCAGCTGCAGAATGTGGGAGCTCCTTGATGTCAGTGTGATCCAGGGCAAACATGTCTAAGTGAGTGTCAGCGGCTTGAGGAGATTTGGCTCAGAGTTATTGAGCTGGAGGTCGAGCTGCAGACACTACAATGCATTAGGTGGGGGGTGGGGGGGAGGGAGTTACCGGGACACTTTGTACCAGGAGGCAGTTAACCCCTTAGGATAGGGTCTTCTGATCTGTTCTGTGCTCAGGGACAGGAGGGTGTGATTGCGAGCGAGGCAGGTATGGGGGTCCAAAAGGTAGAAGTGGAGGAGCCTCAGCCTTTCCAATTGTCTAACAGATTTGAGGTTCATGCAACCTGTATAAATCAAAGCAGTGGCTGCGGGGTGGATTAGTAAACTAATCATGGCATCATTGTACAGGAAACTATTCAAGCAGAGGGAATTCATAGAAATGTAGTGGTGGTTGGGGACAGGGTCAGGGGGATAGACAGAGTTCTCTGTAGCTGTGAGTGGTAGTCCAGATGGTTGTGTTGCCTGCACCTATTCTGGGCTGGAGAGGGACTTGCAGTGAGGGGGAGGGTCCAGCAGTCATGGTCCACATAGGTACCAACAAGTTATGTAGAACTAGGAAAGTGATTCTGCTGACTGAGTATAAGCACCTAAGGGCCAAATTGAAAAGCAGAACCTCAAAAGGTAATAATCTCTGGATTTCTACCTGAGCCATGAGCAAACTGACATAGGGTAAATCAGGTAACTGTGTGGCTCAAAGATTGTTGTGGAAGAAATGGGTTTCGATTCATGGTGCACTGGCACTAGTACCGGGGAAAGTGGAAGCTGTACTGTTGGGATGGTCTTCACCTGAACCCTGCTAGGGCAAGTGTTTTGGTGAGTGGTATAACTAGGGCAGTAGAGAGGGCTTTAAGCTAAATAGTGGAGGCGAGGGATTAAGTTTGGGAGGATGTGATAAATTTAGAGAAGACAAGGGAAAAGAGCAAGGTAGGAATAAGGGAAATGATGATAGGAGCTTGGCAGGAAGGGACAGAATGTACAAACCTAAGAGTGCACCAGCAGATAGGGCTAGAGGCCACAAAAATCGTAAAAAGGCAGAACAAAAGACTCTGTATCTGAATGCATTTGCATTCATAACAGAACAGATTAATTGACAGCACAAAAATAAATAAATAAATATGTATGCTTAATAGCTATTACAGAGACATGCCTGCAAAATGGCAAGGGCTGGGACCTAAATATTCGAGGGTACGTGACATTTGGGAAGAACAGGAAGCTAGGAAAAGGTGGAGGGGTATCTCTGTTAATTAAGGATAATATTGGTACAACAGAGAGAAAGAGACAACCTCAGTTCTGGAGATCAAGGGCAGAATCAGTTTGGGTAGAGATGAGAAATGATAAAGATAAGATGTCACTTGTGTTTATAGGTCCCCCTAACAGTAACCACACTATAGGATGAGGTGCACAGGAAGTAATAACTGGGGGCTTGTGAGATAGGTACAGCGATAGTCATGAGTGATTTTAATCTATATATAGATTGGACAAATCAGATTGGTAAAGGTAGCCTGGATGATAAGTTTATAGATTGCTTTCATGGCAGTTTCTTAGATCAGCACATTCTAGCACCAGAGAACAGGTTATGCTCAATCTGGTAACATGCAATGAGACAGGATGAATTAATGACCTCATAGTGAAAGTGCCCCTAGGTAGCAGTGATCGTAATATGACTGAATTTCACATTCAGCTTGAGGAAGAGGGGAGCGGATCTATGACTAGTGGTTTAAACATAAATAAGAGTAATTATATGTGCATGAAGACAGAGCTGGCTAAGTGAACTGGGAAATTAGGTTAAGGGATAAGTCAGTAGAGATGCAGAGGCAGACATTTAAGGAGATATTTCAGATTACTCAGAAAAGATACATTCCAGTGAGGAAGACTCTAAGGCAAGGATGCACCATCCATGGCTAACTAAGGAAGTTAAAGACAGTATCAAATTGAAAGAAAGTGTATAATTACACAAAGATGAGTGGCAGGTCAGAAGACTGGACAGAACAAAGAACAGCAAAGAATGTCTAAAATATTAATAAGGAAGGAGGAATTAGAGTAAGAGAAAAAACTAGCTAGAAATATGAAAACAGATAGTAAGAGTTTCTAAACGTATTTAAAAAGGAAAAGGGTACGAAAGATGAGCGCTAGTCCTTTAGAGTGAGAGAATGGGAACTTCATAGTAGAAAATAAGGAAATGGTAGATGAATTGAACATATATTTTGCACCTGTCTTCACTGTAGAGGATACAAATAACATCCCAGAAGTAATTGTGGATCAGGAGTTGAAAGGGAGGGAGAGACTTAAATGAATTACAATCACCAGGAAAGGGCACAAAGAAAGTTATTAGAATTAAAATCTGATAAGTCTCCAGGTCCTGATGGACTTCATCCTAGAGTCCTAAAAGAAGTGGCTGCTGAGATAGTGGTTCCATTGGTTTTAATTTTCCAAAATTCCCTAGATTCTGGAAAGATCCCATCAGATTGGAAAATAGCGAATGTGACTCCTCTATTCAAAAAAGGAGGGAGACAAAAAGCAGGGAACTACCTTAATGTCTGTCGTAGGCAAATTGATGGAATCTACTATTGAGAAGGTTATAGTGGGGCACTTAGAAAATCTCAATACAATCAAACACATGGTTTCGTGAGAGGGAAATCCAGTTTGACTAACTTATTGGAATTCTTTGAGGAAGGAAGAAGCAACATGGATAAGGGGAACCTGTGAGGTGCTGTACTTAGATTTCCAGAAGGCCACACCAAAGGTTACTATGCAAAATAAGAGCTCATGGTCTTGCGGGTAACATATTAGCATGGACAGAGGATTGGTTAGCGAACAGGAAACAGGGTAGGCATAAGTAGGTCATTTTCAGATTGCAAGATGTGATGAGTGGAGTGCCACAGGAATCAATGCTGAAGCCTCAACTATTTACAATTTTTATCAATGATCTGGATGAAGGGGCCAAATGTGTGGTTACTAAATTTGCTTATGACACTAAGACAGGTAGGAAAGTAGGTAATTAAGAGGTCATGAGGAGTCTGCAAAGGGAAATAGATTAAGTTAAGTGAGTGGGTAAAAATTTGGCAGATGGTGTATAACATGGGAAAACGTGAACTTGTCCAGTATGGCAGGAAGAATAGAAAAGCAGCAGATTATTTAAATGGAGAGAGAGAGATTGCAGAACTCTGAGGTACAGAGGGATCTGGGTATCCTGGTACATAAATCACAAAATATTAGTATGTTGATACAGCAAGTAATGAGGGAAGCAAATGGAATGTTTTCTTTTATTACAAGGGGAACGGAATATAAAAGTAGGGATGCTTTGCTACAGTTTTACAGGGCATCGGTGAGGCCACATTTTGAGTACTGTGTAGTTTTGGTCTCCTTATTTATAAAAGGGCATAAATGCATTAGAGGCAGTTCAGAAAAGATTCACTTGACTGATATCTGGGATTGGGGGGTAGGGAGGAGAGTGGGAATGATTAACTTATGAGAAAAGACTGGACACACTGGGGCTGTATCTATTTGAGTTTAGACAATTGAGGGATGATCTTATTGAAACATAAGATTCTGAGGGAGCTTGACAGGGTGGATGCTAAAAGGATGTTTCCCATTGTGGGAGAGACTAGAACTAGGGGACACAGTTTAAAAATAAGGGGTCTTCCATTTAAGGCAGAGATGAGAAGAATTTTTTTTCCTGAGGGTGGTGAATCTTTTGAACAAAAACAGAAAGTGCTGGAAAAAGTCAGCAGATCTAGCAGCATCTGTAGAGAGAGAATCAGAGTTAACGTTTCGAGTCCGTATGACCCTTCTTCATGTATGTGTGAATCTTGTGAATTTTTATGTGAATCTTTGGAACTCTCTTCCCTGGAGAACGGTGGAGGCAGGCTCAATGAATGCTTTTAAGGCAGAGTTAGATAGATTTTTGACTAACAAGGGAGTCAAAGGTTATCGGGGGTAGGTGGAATGTGGATTTGAGGCCATAATCAGATCAGCCATGATCTTATTGAATGGCAGAGAAGGCTACAGGGGCTGAATGGCCTACTCCTGCTCCTAATTTGTATTTTCACATGTACTCAATTCCTCCAATCTCAAGTAAGGCATTTGAACTCACTTACAGTCCAACCTAATCTTCAACTCCGGCTATCAGTTATTCTGTATACAAACTAGTCACACCCCTCTATTAAATTCAACCAATAGTTCACTTTTGGATAACTGGTATGCTATATATAAACCATCTTAACCCCTTCATTTGTTTCCAGCCAATAATTCACTCTCAGGGATCCATTATGTTAGATATAGACTATTTGAAACTTTCAATTAAATCCTAATCTGTCATTCACTCTCAGGGATATCTATAGAGCTGATGAGTCTTATCTGATCTGAAACATTGATTTGTATTTTCTCTATCAAGCACTGAACGCCTTGCTGTGCTTCTCCAACATTTGAGTGAAATTTTTCCACAATCCATTGATTTTTTTTGAAGCAAAAGCGTCAGTAAAATCTCCTACATGTTTTCCAGATTTTTTTTTAACTCTTTCATGGGATGTGGGTGTCACTGGCAGGGCCAGCATTTGTCCCACCCTTAATTGTCCTTGAACTGAGTGGATTGCTAGGCAATTTCAGAGGGCAGTTAAGAGTCAAGAACATTGCTGTGGGACTAGGGTCACACATAGGTAAGGCCAGGAAGGACGACAGATTTCCTTCCCTAAAGACGATTAGTGAACCAGATGAGTTTTTACAGCATTCAGTGATACTTTCATAGATCACCATTACTAGTTTTCAGTTCCAGGTTTTATTAATTGAATTTAAATCCCACCAGTTGCTGTGGTGGGATTTGAAACCCTGCCCCCAGGACATTAGCCTGGGCTTCTGGGTTACTAGCCCAGTGACATTAGCATTATGTCTTTGTCTCGTCTAACCTATGTAGCCTATTTCAGAAAGCAATGGGAATACATAGAACTTCATATCAAACTTACCTTCGGTGGGTCCAGGAGGAGCTGGTGGAAATCCTGTAGTCTTAATTTGATGGCGAGTAGCGTTCCTGCGCTGACCTGGCTACATGCATGGTCCATTCCAGGGGGGCATAGGTCCAGCTGGCCATCAAGGTTACAGAAAAGTCCACCCATACCACCCAGATCAGACCTGCACCAAAAAATATACCAAGAAATCCCAGTGAATAGCGGTGTCTTTAGCTGTGACAATTTGCTGAGCAGGGTTATTGGTTGAGTCTTCAAAAACTGAGATGCTAATGAAATTCTGAGAATGGAACTTCACTTTCAGACAACTGTTAAAGAACAGAAGCAAAATCTGTTTGGACACAATGACAATTGGGTGAGTGCTCACCCGGTTTTGAACCAAACGCAGTGATTATGACAGCCAGGCATGGTAATTTTGAAACAAAGCAGGCACCAATTGGTTTTCCACAGCAAATAAATCTGAGATCGATAGATTTTTGCTAACCAACAGCTTTAAGGGATACATTACCAAGGCAGGTTGATGGAGTTAGGATACAGATCAGCTATGATCTCAACGAATGGCAGAACAGGCTAGAGGGGCTCAATAATTCCTAATGCCTACATTACAGGGTGCGGGGAGGGGGTGGAGGAGGAATGCAGGCTGCTTCAAGTTCACACTGTGCGAGTGTGATAATGACCCAAGCCTTATACCTCCTTGAGCCAACATACTCCCAACTCCCCTCCCTCTGCTGCATTAGGAAGTGGGCTCCAGGAGGCTGCCAACACACCCCTCCTCACCCCGGTTTCCTATGGAGAATACCCAATCTCTCTACAGTAGCAATGTGACTGAGAACAGAGACCCAGCATGTGAGGCAATCAAACCTTCATCCTGCCATCCTCTAATACTTTGCACTGGTACTTTGTGATGTGTCAATCAAAACCTCTAAAGCAGGATGACTGAGGCCAACGCAACTTGCAAGGTGGCTTTCCTTTAATGATGATAGCTACAAGATGGTTGTGTTGAGTCAGGTAAATTGCCAGAGCAAGGGTAATTTCAACATCTGACTATTAGTCATTAGCTTCCTTATCAGGATAGATAAACAGATGCTAGTTCAAATTCTGTTTCTGTTGGACACAGAAGATTACATGGCATTAATGGTGGAACAGGCATTTGGCTTGTTGACATAGCTACAATTGCTTCACTTTGACAAGTAATTCACTGAATGCCAAGTGCTTGGAGATTTTTCACTGTGAAGAAAGAATTCTCTAAATTCAAGTCTTGTGATTTTAAGAAGCAAAATCTTTTGACCATATTGCAAATCAAGCCAGGAAACCTCACAAAGAAATCACTGTAATTACAGCCATACAGACTAAGTGGTCCTATATTAGATTTAGAATCTCTGCTGTGTTAACTAGTTATCTGTCAAGCCAATGTAGCTGGTGTAAACTGTTTCTATCTTCCACCCTATCCTCCTCTGGTTTAGAGAGGGACTCAACTAAAGCTCTTTCTCCTGACTTGAATACACGCATAGAAAAATTAAACAAACCAAAAATCTTCTGTGGTCAAATCCTATAACTTTGTGCTTAAGGATCTCTTTAGGTCTAGATTTAGCACACTGAAACATTCCATGCATTTTTGTGTGCAATTTGTTGCCTTGCAAAAACCCTGGAGGCAGTGAAAATACTGGTTTCAGGACAACAATAGTTCTGAACACACTTACCGGGGCCTGCGTGTTTCCAACAGCGTCAGCAGTACCTGGATTCCGTTAACAATCACCGACTCATCCTTCTCAACCTCAAACATGTTATTAAGAAGCTGCGCGATGGTCTCCTGTCTAGGAGTGGATCAAATGGAGGTTGTGATCAGAAAACAATCATCCTTAGCAGTAAACCAGTTGTATCCTGAAAAGTCTGCTCCAAACCATTGGTACACCCTCATACACCCAATTCTCAATCTCAATTATCGAATAGGTGGCATTCCAAGGGTGGTAAAAGTTGGGAACTCTTTCTTCAAATTGTTAATTGATGCTACGTCAATTGGTCATTTTAAAATTAAGATTGATAGATTTTTGTTAGCTAAAGGTATCAAAGGATATGGGGCAAAGGCGGATAAATTTTACCTTTTTTCCTTTATTCCTTCATGGGACGTGGGTTGATTGACAAGGTCAGCATTTGTTGCCCATCCCTAATTGCCCTTGAACTAAGTGGCTTGCTAGGCCATTTCAGAGGGCAGTTAAGTGTCGACCACATTGCTGTAGGTCTGGAGTCACATCTAGGCCAGACCGGGTAAGGACAGCAGATTTCCTTCCCGAAGGACATTAGTTTTTACAAAAATCATTGATAATTGCAATGGTTACCATCACCAAGGCTAGCTTTTTATTCCAGATGTATTAATCAAATTTAAATTCCACCAGCTTCCGTGGTAGGATTTGACTCATGTCCCCAGAGCATTAGCCCAGGTCTCTGGATTATTAGCCCAGTAACAGTACTACTATACAACCGTCTCCACCTGAAACTATATGGAGTTAGGTCGCAGATCAACCATGATCTCACTGAATGGTGCAATAGGCTCAAGAGGCTAAATGGCCACCTCCAGTTCCTATGGAAATTCCAGTCCCACTTCAGCTTGCCTGATGTGTTTCAACCAGGTTAACGCCAGAGAACTAATCGCCTCCTGTTCTGTGATACAGATGCCAGGCAGAAGCAGTTATACAAATCCACAGGCCAAAACATTCAATGTCTGTGAAATGCTTGCTTATGCTAAAGTACCTTTTTCTTGTAAAAGCACAGTATCACATCAGGATCAAGTAAAGTTAGCAACTCTCGGGTAGTGTGAAACCAAAATTCTTTAGTTCAAAAGCAGCACACCAACGTCCTCATAGAAGGAGTGGATGCAGAGAGATGAACAGTGAACAACAGGAGAACAACAACAGGAATGGGCAGCAGAGGAAACAAGACTCAAGTCCAGAAAACACAAAATCCGTGCCCCTCCACTGGAACTATTTTTTCACATACCATTGTTCCCAAACCAACAGTTTTGCCCGTATTCTACAGCTACTGACAGGCAATTCAAAATGCTGCCTGAAGTTGTCACTGTGCGCAATCCAAGTAACATTTAGCAACATTTCGGAATTACAAGTGGCTCACAATTGTCGTGCAACTTATTGTAAAATTCACCAATACATTTTCAATGGACCCATGTGCAGGGCCATGGTGTGGTGCAACACAGTTACGTGCCAAAATTCTCCAACAAAGAAGTCAGAGCCCTAGCATCATCCTGTAGGGGTAAGCGGAAGTCAGGCACTCGTCCTGCTGGTGGAAAAGGTAAAGGGAAAATTGCAGACAAAGGGGCAGTTATCACGAGTGCAGTGTGTCAGAAGCCTGGGAGCAGGCTGCTCTCTCAACCATAGGTAGCAATTGACAGAGACTTGGCGAGGTAATGGGGGAAGAAGAAGCGGACAAGGCCTTGATGGCTTGGAGGTTAAATGGGTCACCAGGTGCAACAGTGACCCATACAGAGCAGGAATGCCTCAGGTCTAATCTTTATTATTTGCAGGCTGCTGGCACTTATAGCTTGGGCTTGGACATGAAGAATGGGCACTTAGCTAGGTAGTGGAGCAACTGTAGACACATGGAACTGTAGCTCAGCATTGCATCAGCACAATTGGGGTGGTGGAGAGATAAGCACTAATTACCCCAATTGTTGGGGTTTCAAATTCAGCTACCATTACTTTGGAATTATGGCAAGCAAAGGACAGAAATTCCTGGGGAGAAAAATCAAATACCCCATCCACAAATTCAAAGAAAGAAATCGCTAAACTTACTTCTCAAGTGTGGCCAGCAGCTGGTCTGGTTCGGGACTGTCCTGAATCTGAATCATTTGTTCTCTGCTTAGCCGAATAATGTCACAGAGAGACTGAGATGCATTAGAGTGTTGCTAAGATGAGGGAAACGGGGGGAAAAAACACACTATTAAGACCTTAAATTTCATGGCATTGTACAGTACCGTTACCAAGGTCACATTTATGCACTGCCCTACAGTCAAGTGAAGTCACTGTTGTAGTTAAGTAAATGCAGTCACCAATTTGCACCAATTTGGATGGACCAGCTAAACCTTTTTTATTGCCTGATGAATAGGGGAGAAATTCTGGGCCAGGACAATGGGAGAAGTGCCTGCTCATTTTTCCAATAGTGTAACGAGATCTTTTAACGCTCACCAGAATAGTCAGATCAGACTTTGGGGCTTCAGTTGAACATCTAATCCAACAGGGAGGCAGTGGCAAAGTGGTATTGTCACTGGACTAGTGTTCCAGAGACCCAAGGTAATGCTCTGGGGACCTGGGTTTAAATCCCACCATGGCAGTTGGTGAAATTTGAATTCAATAAAAATCTGGAAGTAAAAGTCTGATGATGACCATGAAGCCATAAGCCGGCATGAAGCCATTACAACCCATCTGATTCGCTAATGATTCCAGACCCACAGCAATGTGGTTAACTCTGAACAAGGGCAGTTAGGGATGGCAAAGATGCCCACATCCCATGAATGAATTAAGAAAAAAGATGCAGCATTTCCTCAGCACTGTACTGAAGTGTCAGCCTAGATTATGTGCTTCAATCTGTAGTTGGCCTTGAGCCTGTGGCCTCCTGACTCCCTGCTAAGAGTACTGCCAATTCGGACATACAATCCTACATCGTTCAAAGGGACTGGACACTGTTACAAAACTCAATTGTCCGAAACAAGTTTTGGACAAAGTCTATTTCTTCCCCACAGCTGAATGTAAACATAAGTATTAAAATTATTATATTATTGTTATACTTGAGTAACATCGTGAAACCAGGACACTGGAAGGGAAAAAGTTAAAACTAATCAGGAGGCGCAATTCATTGTATTTTTCATGAACTAATAACACCAAGTCATTTTCCTAAAATCAAAACGGGCGAATTTCAGAATGCATATTTGAGATACACGCTGCTGCCAAGATGACGCCTCTAGATTAGCCCTTTGATTCTGAGATATCAGGCCTCTGGTCTCAGAACAAAGGACCCACATCCATTTTTGCCCAGACAGTCCCCTAAGTGAACTTCATTGACCTGAAACTCTGAGCAAGAGGCAGAGCTGGCTACAACCAGTGGCATAGAACCGTGGTATATCCGACGGACGTGTTTAGCAGATGACATTATGCTATCCCACCCCAACTCCCAAATGACATTACCAAAACTGTTATCATGAAGGAAATGATCATTCCACACAGGCAAATAATGCACCAATACATTAGCAGGTCACTAAAATCCACATAAAAGGTTGCTTTTTTCATGCATTTTACAATAAACATGTCTCCAGATAAATAAAGCCCAGTTGAATACAAGATTCTTGGTCTGTGTTGAGTTATTTGAATTCAGGTGAAAGAAAAACACTCGCATTTACAGAATGCCTTTCATGGCTTCAGAACATCTGAAAGTGCTTTACAGTCAATGAAGAAGTTTTAAAATACAGTCATAGTTGTAGGAAACATGGGAACCAATTTTCACAAAGCAAGATCCCACAAACAACAATGTGATAACAGCCAGATAAGCTGCTTTGAGTGACATTGATTGAGGGATAAATATTGGCCATGACTCGGAGTTCAAAAATCCAGCCTGACACTCCAGTGCAGTACTAAATGAGAACTGCTCTCAGAGGTGGCATCTTTCAGAGGAGATATAACCTAAAGCCCTGTCTACCCTCTCAGGTGGACACAACAGGTCCCATGGCAACATTTTGAAACTGACCAGACGTTATGAGGGGCGGGGAAAAAATGCCCATTAGAGTTTCATAGTGAATAGCTAATGACTCCTGTAGGAGGCCAGAAAGCCAGCTTAAGAGTGACTTGGATGTCAAAGAAGAGCTGCCTAAAAATTGATTTTTGAGTTATGATGGATAATTGGGTGTTTAAATTCTTGCTTTTATTAAACTGCATAAGTTGCTGATAACAACGGATCTTGGGTGTTCAATGAAGTACCATCACCTGCTCTTTCCAGGCAGGCCAAGCCAGCAGATATGAAACAGTGTACAGGACAAAATCAGGGCCTCATGTGGCCCCTGTACTACAGGTTGGATAACCCTTACTCTGCTCAACCTGCTTTGCCTGCCATCAGAGCCTCAGGATACCTTTGGGTATCTGAAAAAGGTGGCCTTTAAGTGGCAAGTTCATCATCCTCAATGAAATGCAATATTACCATGGCTGTGTGCAGTGTTCCAATAAGGCTACTGTAAATAAATTGGGACAGCACAGCTTGGTATTGCTTGTGCCATGGCATACAAGGCTATGGGCCTACTGCTGGAAAAGGGGATTAGAATAGTTAGGTACTGATTTGACTGGCGCAGGCTCGATGGGCCGAAGGGCCTTTTCCTGCGCTCTAGACCTCTATGACTCCACGCTTTAAGTTACATCGATCTGGGCTGAGGTTCAGCAACACATTTGTTCTAAGTTGGTGATCTCAAATAAGCACAGGAGATAGTGCGGAATGCTGAGTGTCCTGCCTACTGTTGAAGGGGAAAAGCAGCGGCAAGAATACTTGAGGTTACGTTCTTCATCCTGTGATTGTCACCCCTCCAAATCAAATAGCCTGGGCTCAGGCTGAACAATAACCTCCTGGGCTATGTAAAGGAGGGCTACCAATGTTTGTTGAACCACACCCGGACAAAAATCATGCCTTCAGTAGAGGAGCAAAGGAGGGTGGTTTAAAAAAAAATCTGAAACTTAGAGCAAAGCTAATTACCACTCCAAAGAATGGGGGTGTGCTTCTTTCCCCTTCCCTCAACATGTGAAGGCATTCAATTCCAGCTGTACCTCAAATCAAATAGCAATTTGTCATCAGTAAGCTTCAACATTATTCAATCCTGGAAGGCAACATAGTCATGCTCTGATTTGACATCAATACATATGCATACTTGCAAGATGAACAGTGGCCCCAGCAGAGAATGGCTAACTGAGAACAGACCAGTAATCAAACATGGACCACTCTTGCTGTTTCTACCAACTGAGCAATGGAGGCATGTCCATTTGAAATCTGAGAGCTTGAGCTGTAGAAAATTCTGCAGAAACTTTTAATTGAACAGGATCCTTACTTTTAAGTAAGGGATCTTAATGCTGCTGGGAACCACCCAGGTCTACTACTGGCATATATAACGGGTTAAGTTTTTAAACCTATTCCTTCCAATAAAAAGGCTTCAACAAGGGCTTCAACATCTTTTTGGCAGATTTCATGTTGGTGTCACCAGCACCAGTTATTTTGTTTACTTTTGGGAATTCCTAGTAATATTTTTACCCTTTTTTCTTTGATTTGCACGATTGGTTTATCGCTGGAATTCAAAAGGAAACAAATAAATGAGTGGAGGGATCCAGCTTTCACTCGGCATCGTGTAGCCATGTTAAAAATAGAAAGCCATGTCCAGAGAACATCCGGAGAACGCCCAGAGACGGGCAGCACTTTTGATCTAGATGATCAATCCCCAGTCAGACAGGAAACTATCATTTCTAAAATGCAGAGCATTCCATCAAAGACAACACTCTTCAAAATTATTGATGACATAATGGGCTTAGCAGTAAAACGGCTGCGTGTAAATTAGCAGAAAGTCAACATGAGCCAAGTCAATAGAAGGAATTAACTAGTCAGCTTATTCTCCATTTCCTGGCTTTAATAGGATCCTTGCACTTACATCCTCATCTTTAGAACAGTGGATCATCTCGATGAGTCTCTGGATGATTTTCTCCTCGTTCAGCCACTGTCGAAACACAGAGGAGGTTAGAGAGGAAGTGAGAGTTCAGCTCTCGGTGCAGAACAAATATCAAATTTACCCCGACAGACAGCCTAATGAGAAATATGCCACAGGACACTGGAACCTGATTCACACCCACACGTTCTTAACATGAGCAGCTCCTGATCACAGAATCAGACACCATAATTCAGCCCATTGTACCTGTGCCAGCTCTTTGAAAGAGATATCAAATAAATCCCAGTCCCCGAGCTCCTTTCCTAAAACAATGCATTTTCCCCTCTTTTAGGTGGTTATCCAACTCCTTTTTGAAAGTCACTATTGAATCTGCTTCCACCACCCTTTCTCAGGTTGCAAACCAGATCATCTCTTAAAAATACTGAGAGTAAACTTGGACTAGTCTATGCTTAATTTTAATTAATTTACCTTCTTTATTTCTTAATTAGGCTACTTAATGGGGAAGTGCATTTATCTGAAATGTGATATAATACTAAACCAGCAGAAACCTGGAAAATATTTGTGGTCAAATTAGCATACTTAACCAATTCCATTATCTCATCCACCCTTGCCATTCCATCCCTCCCGCCCATGTGATTCCATCCTTTCCATTACATCCCTCCCATGCTTAATCTGGAAGTGCATTTATCTAAATTATGATAAAATGCAACATGTTATAGAATATGTAGTGCCTCAGCATCTCCCTCGAAGTGAAATCTGTACAATAACTGGTATTTCAGCCCCTCCCTCATAAGGATATTTTCATATTACAGGTGTCTCTTAGTCCCCTCTTTTTACGAGGTACCTACGCATTAACTCCGGTGTGTCAGTCCCTCTTTCAGGGAGGTCGTTTTTGCTTCATTGATTTTTTTTCCCCCCAACAATATTTAAAAATTACGCTGCATTCCAGAAAAGAAGAGGAATACCAAAGGGCACTTACATTCAGCACGTCCTGCCTGAGTTGGGGCTGCTCCACGCATGTGAGAAGCCGGAGTAGGAGATCCATAATGGCCGAGGTTCCTATGTGTTTCAACAACAAGCTTACAAAATCGACCTTCTTTCGTAGAAAATCCACTATCTGAAAAAAAGAAAGAAGCAAACGTGAGAACTCGTATTTAAGTGCCACGTAGCAAGTGTGTTATCGTTTTAGTTAGGGCTGTAACTTAGTTTCTTCACCTTTATCACAAGTAGAATCCAGTTTCTATCTCTCTTCCACTTCCAATTTTCAGTACTTTGGTCAAATTTGGAGTGTCTTTTTAATACAGCAATTAGAGTTTACATTTATTTTGCTGTCAATGCTGACGGTGGCCTTACTTCTCAAGGGTGCATGCCACAGTGGTCAACTCTGTTAAGCATCGCCTGGCGTAGTTCAGGAGACCCACTCTGACAGGGCAGTCTCAGCCGCATTTACTGCAGAGGAAGACAGTGGGCTGAGAAAGAGCACAATTTGCTGTCCTCTGTTTTCTCTGGGCCCTCTTCTCAGCCAGTTGAGTTTTTCGTTTCTGCTCAACTCTTCCAATGCCCTTCCAAAGAGTCAGCCTCCAGAGGCCATGGCCATCAGTGACTGTCTCCCAGTTGCCAGGGTCAACATCTATTTTCATATCTCACTTGCAGGTGTCCTGGTAGCAGAGGGATGACACCCAAGAGGTTGTAACCCAGTGGCTAGTTCAGAAGGTCTTCAGCTATATGGCTGACATCCATCTGATAAACGTGGCTGAGCCAGCACAGACATCATTGGCTTAGCAATGGGTGTACACTGAGTATATGCTCCAGAACCTTCAAGTTGATGACCTTGTCAAACCAATAGATGTTGAAGACAGCAAAGGTGAAAACAATTCAGCCTTTTCTCCTGCCATATGTTGTCCAGGTCGCACCATTGAAGAGGAGTTCACTGAGGACGCAGGCTTGGGAGACTTGCATTTTGTTGTTCTCAATCAAGTTGTTGTTCCACACTCTTACTCAGCTTGAATATAACAGCTGTAGCTTTTGCGATGTGTGCGCTGATTTCAGCATCAATGCATGATGGTGGCATTGCAATATCCTGGATCACAACGTGTCTTCCTGATGCTGATGGCCGAACCAAACTCTTTACAGCATGAGTGTGTCTGTCCATTTGCTGCTGAAGGTTTGCCTCAGTTTAGAATGCTACTGCGGCCTCGTCAGCATAGCAACTCTCTGAAGAGGACTTGGCACATCTTTATCTTGAATCTCAGACGAGCAAGGTTGAACAGCTTTCCATCGGTTCTGGTATGTAAATGGACAATCTTTGTAGATAACCCAAAGGCACATGACAACAACAAAGAGAAGAATACGCCAAAGAGTGTTGGTACCTGTTTGACCCTACTGTGGATCCCAAGGGTTCTAATGTTGCCCTGTCAGAGGTGTTCTTATCCATCATGTTGTTATGAAAAGAGGAGATCATATCGACCGGTTTCTGCGGGTAGCCAATTTTCTCCAGTAGCTTAAATAGACCTCCTCTGCTCACATGGTTGAATGCCTTGATGAAATTGATGAAGGCAATATATAGTGGTCTCCTTTGTTCACGGCATTTCTCTTGCAGCTGCTGGACTAAGATGATCAAATCAATTGTAGATCTTCCAGTTCTGAAACCACACTGGGACTCAGGATAGATGCATTCAGCCAGGATCTGCAGTTTGTCAAGGGCAGCATGAGCAAACACTTTCCCCAATACGCACAGCAAGTAGATAGCTTGATAGTTGGTGCAATCACTGTGGCAGCCCTTGTTCTTGTACAGGGTCACAATCTTTGCATCATGCATATACTGGGGCACTTCCCCCTCCCTCTAGCAGAGGGAAAGAATGCTACAGAGTGCTGGGTTGCTGTGCACGATGAGTTCAGGGAGTATAACATCAGCACCTGGAGCTTTGCCCATGGCAAATGACTCATTAGATGTGCTAAGCTCCTCCACTGTGGGTTTGATATCCAGCCCTGCCACGACAGGCAAGATTTCTTTGGTGCCTGCAGCTTCCTCAGTGACAGTGCTCTCCCTAGGGTACAACTCAAGGCAGTGTTCTACGCATCTCTCCAAATGTTTACTGCAGTTGGTGATGACCTCTCCTACCTTTGCTTTCTATGGTGTGGTTTTCTTTGCTAATGGACCTGTTGTCTTTTTGATCCTTTCATACAATCCTTTACATTTTCTTTTGCAATCAATACAGAACGAAATATTGGTACCGACTGGGTTCAAGAGGTTACAACTGCCCTAAACAATAAAATAATGCTGACATGGACTTGTTTTGCAGCCATTTAATCGGTTTTATTGAACTGTTCAGAATTGTAACAATTTACAAAAAAGTTCCCTTGATTCACAGAAAAATTGTAAAATCTACAGCAAGCTAAAAATCTTGCAAAACGAGAAAGGAATTTTAATTGCAAAGTCTACATTTTATGCATGCCTTCTGATGTTTATTTTATTAAAGCCAGAGTCTCTAATTATAAGCACTATATCGCGCTGATGCAGTAATACGATGACATGCATCTTGTGGGCAGAGAGCACTCATCAGGAAACACAAAAGTAAACAGACAGTAACTGTTTTCCTTCAGGTCTTGGCACTCGCTGCATCGGTACCACTCTGTCAAATTGGGTTAAAGACGTGTTCATCTGATCAGGGAACAAGAGATAATAACACTGTCCACATTGACACCAACAGTAACCTTACATGGCAGCTTAATATTAAACCACAAAACACCTGCCACTGTTTAATGCCAGGCAAAAACTCTGCACATGTCAAAAACCAGTAAGCAAGCACGAGTCAGCATAACTTAAAATGTTGCTTTCCAAGACACAATTTGGATTAACTAGCAGAAAATATTTGTGCTGCAATTAGTATTTTTATTGCACAGTATTTTTGCTGCAACAGTATTTCTTTAAATCCCCCACCCCATGTCATGCAATCCCTCCCTCTCATGCCATATTCATCTCATTCCATTCATCCCTATCTCATCCCTCCCATACCTCCAATGCATTCCATCACCCTTCCATGCCTCCCGCCCCTTCCCCCGCAGCCACCACCGCCCCCCCCAATTCCATCCCGCCTTCCCCCCTCTTACGGAATGCTTTATGTCTGGTGAGGTTGTTCTGTAAAAGTCTGTTGCTCTGCACCTGCAGGATGACAGTTTGTTAATTCGATAGCTTAAAACTTTATTGTGGTATTTGGGTACTAAGTGCACCCTGGCACCACCCATCAAATAAACCCACCAACTGACATACCTCTTAGACAATCAAAACAGTCCAGACAGACAAAAACTGTGTATTATTCCTATTGAAGGTTTATTCTGCTTCCCCATTTCACTGTCTCAATCCCATATTACTCTTTTGGATGCTCCTCAGCCACAGCCTGCCAACTGCAATCCTAATTTCCAGCTCTCAAACCTTCAGCTCACAGCCTACTAAAAATCCTCAGGTGAGATGGTGTGCTACCACCAGACTGCACAGCGAAATGAAGGAGCTGGGCTTTGTGTGGGCTGTTCTCAATTTTAACCAGGCATTATGGGTGGGATACAGAATTGTTTTTTTTTAATTCATTCATGGGATGAGTGCGACACCAGCTAGGCCAGCATTTATTGCCCATCCCTAATTGCCCTTGAGAAGGTGGTGGTGAGCTGCCTTCTTGAACTGCTGCAGAATATGTGGTGTAGGTACACCCACAGTGCTGTTAGGGAGGGAGTTCCAGGATTCTGACCCAGCGACAGTGAAGAAACGGTGATATATTTCCAAGTCAGGATGGCGAGTGGCTTGGAGGGGAACTTCCAGGTGGTGGTGTTCCCATGTGTCTGCTGTCCTTGTCCTTCTAGGTGGTAGTGGTCATGGGTTTGGAAGGTGCAGTCTAAGGAATCTTGATGAGTTCCTGCAGTACATCTTGTAGATGGTACACATCTGCTGCCACTGTGCGTCAGTGGTGCCCATAGCAAGACACTCAGTTGCATCAGAGCGCTACATAAAGTGTATATACACATGTTGGACAGAGAATGAAGCAGACTTAGCTCTAACATCTTGGTTGGTTCAATAATCAGACAAAAAAAAACCTCACTGACAATAGTTAATAAAGATTGGTCACTTGAGTGAGATAGCTGAAAAACTCCACTTCAGAATGAATAAGACCTTCAGGAGAAAGGGAGCAAGAAAAAGAGCCAAAGAAATGTTAACATGCTTTTGCCTCATGCCTGCTTTGCTCCCCTACAATTTCACTGATATTCTCTCTGCCCTGGAGACTTAGCAAATGATGGACCATCTTCAGTCAAGATGGTGGGTGGACAACCTACTCCATAATTCCACTGATCCATCTGGGAACTCAAACTACATAGTTTTCCCTTTCTGTAGCCAACATCAGTAATTTAATATGTGGAGGCAGCTTTCTTTTTGATAATAGCTGTTCTAATCAAGGAAATGGAGGGCATTCCATTTAAGGCTCAGCAATTCTAAGTCAGGGATTGCAGATTTAAAAGTATTTATTTCGGGCTCAATGTCTCTCAATCACAATCTCAGAGGAGGTTTTGGAGGCATGACTTTTTACAATTTCTTACATCTGCCATTCTTTAGGCTGCGAGTCTGTCAACTTGGTCAAATTAGGCACCATTTGGTTTTCTGGTCTCCTGCTTGTTAGGAACTTCGGACGAGACCAAACATATTTCACACAGGTTCTTTAATCAGCAGACTCACATCTCATCAGTCTGGAAAGGAGCTTAATCCAGATCCCAGTAGTGTCTGCCTGTTGTCTGCCCCTTCCCCCAGAAATTCCCGCTCCTACAGGGAGACTACAGAAGGAAACACAATCCATATTACACAACTTAAATGGCTTCAAATTACACTGCTCTTTCCACCGATCGACTATTCCCATCATCTGCTGCTGGCCTTCTACCCTTCATTTACTTTGCTGCTTGTATTCTAAGTCGCACTGTCCACTTCACTCATCATCAATGTGTTCCCAAATCTTCCAAGGCTTCCAGATTACAACAACTTAATTTTAAAATTCTCATCCTGGTGTTCAAATTTCTCTGAATTGCTGTAACCTCCTCCAGTCCTACTGCCCTCCGGGAGTTCAGTATTCCTCTAACTCTGGATGCCCGTGCATTGCTAACTTCCTTCATTCTACAATTACCTTCAGCCATCTAGGCTCTAAGCTCTGGAATTCCACCCCCAAACCTCAGTACTTCACTCTCCACTTTGCCATTTAACTCCGCCTCTTTAGCCAAGCCTTTGGTCACTTGTCCTAATGTTTCCCTCTATGACTCAATGTAAATTTGCATTCAATTACATTCCTATGAAGCGGCCTGGGATGTTTTACATTACAGGTGCTATACAAATGCACATTTTGTTGTTAGTCTGGATGCAATGCAACCACTCTCAAACCCTGCAACTCCCAGTAAAACAAACAGTGGAACACTGAGCTCAGTTGAAAAATAAATCCAGTTATGTACCTGTTCGCTCTTCCTGTTGATGAGGATGCCCATTACTTTACTGAAGAAGCTTGCCAACAAAGGGTTAAGTACATTGTCGTTTTGCAGGAAGGCGTAGAGGCGGCTCAGCAGTGATTCATCCTCGCCCAGTGCATCATTAACCTGTGTCACATCGGCTGTCAGGATCTCACAGGATATATTAGGGTACCTGGAACAAGATATTTTAACTTGTAGATTAATCATTCCCAGAGAAAGCCATTTACTGCATTGTAAAGAGGCCTTTACAGGGAAGCTAGTCTATTTGCATTACTGGGATTTCAGTCCAGTGAAGGGTGTAGGAAGTTTTCATACTGAACACACCCAGCAGTTCAATTATATGTTACATCCTTCCAAACTAGGGTTATGTCTGGAGGGAGCATTTTGAGCTACATAGCATTAGGGTGAAGTTCTGGTGATTACAAGTCTGTAACTGGTTGTGGCAGAGTTAGTAAGAATTCAACACAAAGGATCAGACAAGAAAGGAGTTACAAAAACATCAAATTGTAATGGTTTAAGTTTCCTCTACCCTCCAGAGGATATTAGTATTAATATGATGGATAAGATGGCAACAACACTAATGGTTTCAATAAATCCAACACTTTACTAAGGATCTCAATATCCTCCCTGTTAATATCAAACATGTCCTGCACTAAGACACAAGAATACTTAGTGCTCCCAATGCAATCGAGATAACTGTAGTGTGGAAGAATATATTTTCTCTCTTCGGCAGTGCAAGAGGTGTGTGCGTGCAAACAAGAGGGAGAGAGTGAGACAGCCCGAGTGCCACATGCAAGAGCCTTTTGAAAAAAATTCACTAATAATTAAATTTTAGTGCTTCTGAGGAATGACAATGGGACACTTCCCAGTTTAAGTGTCTATGTCAATTTGAGAAACCAATATTACATGAAACTTAAAGCCTTCTTTGTACTGCTTCATCA
Organism: Carcharodon carcharias; assembly: GCF_017639515.1. Classification (NCBI taxonomy): domain Eukaryota; kingdom Metazoa; phylum Chordata; class Chondrichthyes; order Lamniformes; family Lamnidae; genus Carcharodon; species Carcharodon carcharias. The sequence continues at coordinate 4,839,297 of NC_054497.1, read as the reverse complement.
ACTACTCCGAGGTTAAGCACAACAGGGGAGGCCATGGCATAATGGTATTGTCACTGGAGTAGCATTCCAGAGACACAGGGTAATTCTCCGGGGACCTGGGTTCGAATCCCACTTTGGCAGATGGTGAAATTTAAATTCAATAAAAATCTGGAATTAAGATGATGACCACGAAACGATTGTCGTAAAAACTCACTTGGTTCACCAATGTCCTTGAGGGAAGGAAATCTGCCGTCCTTACCTGGGTTTGGCTTACATGTGACTCCAGACCCACAGCAATGTGGTTGACTCTTAAATTCCCTGTGGATAAGGGATGGGCCATAAATGCTGGTCTAGCCAGCAATGCCCACATCTCATGAACTAATTTAAAAAACACAGATCACATGCAGAGTAAATCTCACTCTCTTACTCCATGAAGCACTTGGATGCCAGGTGTAAAGCTTCCTCACTGTTCCAGTGGCTTTCTTTAACTAAGGCTATGCAACACCAATATGAGGTTGCAGCTAGGTGGAAACAGGTATTATTTCACTAGTTTTGAATTAACCGGTTGCAAAAGAAAAAACAGAAGTTTTTTTTGCAAGTCAGATTGAACTGAAGTCTGAATTCAGGAATTAAATTGCCTCCCACAAGCTCCCCTGGTGGGTTAGTGGGTAAAGGTTTCGCCTACTGAGGCACATACAACAGGAAGATCCATGGTTTGATAGCTGCTCTGTGCTGAGTATTCCAGCTTCAGAGCAAGAGCCTAGTAGAGAGAAGAACGGTGGGAAAGTAAAAAAAGGGAGGGGAACAATTCAGCCTGTAGTTGCCCCTCTCCCTTGTCATATGAACACAAGAGATAGGAGCAGAGGGTAGACCATACAGCCCGTCGAGCGTGCTCCACCATTCAATATGATCATGGCTCTTCTCAGGCTTCTACTTTCCCACCCACTCCTCATATCCCCTAATTCTGAAACCAAAAATCTGTCTACTTCCACTTTAAACATATTCAATGATGAAGCATCTGCAATCCTCTGGGGAAGAGAATTCCAAAGATCCATAACCCTGGGTGAAGTAATTTCTCCTTATCTCAGTCCTAAATGTTCAACACCTGAGACTGTGCCCCCTTGTTCTAGATTCCCCAGCCAACAGAAACAATCTCTCAGCATTGCCCTTATCAAATCCCTTAAGAATCTTGAATGTTTCAATGAGATCACCTCTCCATTCTTCCAAACGCCAGAGTATATGGGCCAATTTACTGTCTCTTATCATAGGACAAGCCTCGTCCCAGGGATCTATCTGGTGAACCTTTGCTGGACTACCTCCAATTCAAGTACATCCTTCCTTAAACTTGGGAGACCAAAATTGCACAAATATTCCATACATGGTCTCACCAAAGCCCCATATAAATGGAGCAAGGTTTCTTTATTACTGTAACTTTATTACTTGCAATGAAAGCCAACATGCCAACTGCCTTCTTTGTACGTGCACATGAAAGTCTCTCTGAACATCAACATTTACAAGTTTCACACGTTTTAAAAAATATTCTGCATTTCTATTCTTATGACTAAAGTGAATAATTTCACTTTGCTGTCTCTACATTAGGGAGACCAAACGCAGAATGGGTGACCATTTTGTCGAACACATTCACTCAGTCCATAAGCATGACCCTGACCTCCCAGTCGCTTGCCATTTCAATTCACCATCTTGTTCTCATGCTCACATTTCTGTCTTTGGCCTGCTACAATGTTCCAGTGAAGCCCGTGCAAGCTAGAGGAACAGTACCTTATCTTCCGATTAGGCACTTTACAGCCTTCTGGACTCAATACTGAGTTCAACAAATTCATACCATGAACTCTATCCTCCAGTTAATTTTTGTTTCCCCAAGTGCCAGTCTATATCTTCTCATGTTTATGCTTTCAGACAGTGCTGACCTTTATTCTGCTATTCACACCCACTCTGGAACAATCCTTTGTTTCTTTAATACTATTATCACTCCCTATGTCTTTGGTTCTATGATAATCTTTGTAATTTAATCTTCCCTGCCCTCTAACCTATTCTTGACCTTCTGTTTTGCTCCACCAGCCCTCCCTCCACTTTTTCACCAGCATAAACCCATCATACCTCAACTTCTCTTCAGTTTTAAAGAAGGGTCATATTGGACTCAAAGTATAGAATGCTTGGGGGAACTTAAAAAGGAAATTAGGAGAGCAAAAAGGGGGCATGAAAAAACATTGGCAGGTAAAATGAAGGAAAATCCAAAGTTATTTTACAAGTACATTAAGAGTAAGAGGATAACTAGGGAAAGAGTAGGGCCCATTAAGGACCATAGTGGTAATTTGTGTGTGGAGCCGGAAGACGTAGGTAGGTTCTAAATGAATGTTTTGTGTCGGTGTTCACAAGTGTGAGGGACGACGTGGGTATGGAAATCAGGCAGAAGGACTATGATATAGTTAAAGAAATTAGCATAGAAAGGGAGGAGGTTCTAAGTGGTCTGGCAGGCTTAGAAATAGATAAATCTCCAGGCCCAGATGAAATGTATCCCAGGCTGTTGAGTGAAGCAAAGGAGGAGATAGCAGGGGCGCTGGCAATAATTTGCAATACCTCTCGGGCCACAGGAGAGGTGCTGGAGGACAGCCAATGTGGTACCATTATTCAAGAAGGGAGGAAGGGATAAACCAGGGAACTACAGGCCAGTCAGTCTAACCTCAGTGGTGAGGAAACTATTGGAAGCACTGCGACACTTGGAGAGGCAGAGATTAATCAAGGACAGTCAGTAGGGCTTTGTTAAGGGGAGGTCATGTCTGACCAATTTGACTGAATCTTTCGAAGAGATGACCAGGTGCGTAGATAGATGAGGGCAATGCATTTGATGTAGTCTATTTGGACTGCAGCAAGGCTTTTGATAAGGTTCGGCATGGGAGACTGATAACGAATCTAAGAGCCCATGGGATGCAAGGCAATTTGGCGAATTGGATCCAGAACTGGCTGAGTGGCAGGAAGCAGAGGGTGATGGTCGAGGGGTGTATTTGTGGCTGGGTGCGTGTGTCCAGTGGGGTTCCACAGGGAGCGGTGATGGATCCCTTGCTGTTTGTGGTATAGATAAATGATTTAGACTTGAACGTAGGAGAGTTGGTCAGTAAGTTCACGGGTGATACGAAAATTGGTGGGGTGGTAAATAGTGAGGAGGGTAGCCTTAGGTAACAGGAGGACATAGATGGGCTGATCAGTGGCAAATGGAATTTAATCTGGATAAGTGTGAGGTGATGCACTTGGGCAGGACAAACAAGGCACAGGAATACACGATGAATGGTAGGAACTTGGGAAGTACCGAGGATCAGAGGGACCTTGGTGTGCATGTCCACCAGTCCCTTAAGGTGGCGGGACAGGTAGATAAGGTGGTTAAGAAAGCATATGGGGTACTTGCCTTTATTAGCCATGGCACAGAATATCTGAGCAGGGAGGTTATGCTGGAACTATATAAAATGCTGGTCAGGCCACAACTAGAGTATTGCATGCAGCGCTGGAATCAGCATTATAGGAAGGATGTGGTTGCACTACAGAGAGTGCAGAGGAGATTTACCAGGATGTTGCCTGGGCTGGAGAGTTTTAGTTATGAGGAGAGATTGGATAGACTGGGGTTATTTTCCCTGCAGCAGAGGAGATTGAAGGGGGACATGATTGAGGTGTATAAAATTATGAGGGGCACAGATAGGATAGACAAGAAGGAACTTTCCCCTTGGTGGAGGGATGAATAACCAAGGGGCATAGATTTAAGGTAAGGGGCAGGAGGTTTAGAAGGGATGTGAAGAAGAATTTTTTCACCCAGAGGATAGTGGGAACCTGGAACTCACTGCCTGAAAGGGTGGTAGAGGCAGAAACCCTCATAACCTTTAAGAAGCATTTGGATGTGCATTGTGATGCCATGGCATACAAGGCTACGGGCCTAGTGCTGGAAAATGGGATTAGAATAGTTAGGTACTTGTTTGACCTGTGCAGACTCAATGGGCCGAAGGGCCTTTTTCTGTGCTGTAGACCTCTATGACTCAAAGCGTGAACTCCATTTCTCTCTCCACAGATGCCAGCATCTCCAGCATTATCTTGCCAATGAAGCTTTTGTGTGGCACCTTACTGAATGCCTTTTGGAAACCCAGGTATACTACATCTAATGGTTCCCCTTTACCTACTACTTACATCCTCAAAAGACTAATAAGTTTGTCAAACAGGATTTCCCTTTTGTAAAAACCATGTTGACCTGCTATAATTATACTCGGCTTTTCTAAGTGCATTGTTACGACTTCCTTAGTAATAGATTCCAGCATTTTTCCAACAAATGATGTTAAGCTTACTGGCCTGTAGTTCACTGTTTTCATCTCTCCCTCTTTTCTTGAAGAGTGGTATTACATTTGCCAATTACCAATCTGATGGGACTGTTCCCGAGTCTAAGGAATTTTTAAAAATTATAGCTAGTACCCCCATTGTCTCTGCAGCTATCTCGTTTAGAATATTAGGGTGTGGGTCATCAGGTCCTGGGGATTTGTCGATTTTTGTCCCTTAGGTTTCTCCAATCATTTTTCTATGCTGATATTAATTACCTTGATTTCCTCACTTCTTAGCCCATAGGTGACCCTCTTTTTCCGATATGCAACCTGTGTCTTCTACTATAAAGACAGGCACGATTCGTATAAACCGTACCAGTCAAGCAGATGTCAGCCTGTACGAAAATTGCCCCGTCGTGCTTTTGCCAGCTCTTTGAAAGTCACGCTCCCCATCTCTTTCTCCATAGGCCTTCATTTTCAAATATTGCTCCAATTCTCTTTTAACAGTTTTCCATCAGCCTTTCAGCCAGTGCATTCCAGGTCTATCTATCATGACTCACACAAAGACTGAATACCTTGCAGCCAGAGGTGAAAGGTAGAAACTAAACAAGAACTATTCCTCTCCCCAGTCGGATGCGCCAACTGTCTATTTGTTCCTCTACTCTTGCAGTAACAAATATCTACCACTATTCCAAATATAAAAACGGAAAATGCTCAGCACATCTTGTAACAACTAGGGGTGGGAGGAAGAGAGAGAGAGAGAGAGAGAGAGAGAGTGAGAGAGGGAGAGAGGAGAGAGGGGGAGAGGAGAGCGGGGGAAAGGAGAGAGGGGAGAGGGGAGAGGGGAGAGGGGGAGAGGGGGAGAGAGGGAGAGGGGGAGAGGGGGAGAGGGGGAGAGGGGGAGAGAGGGAGAGAGGGAGAGAGGGAGAGGGGCAGAGGGGGAAGGGGCAGAGGGGGCAGAGGGGGAGAGGGGGAGAGGGGGAGAGAGGGAGAGGGGGAGAGGGGGAGAGGGGGAGAGTGGGAGAGTGGGAGAGGGGGAGAGAGGGAGAGAAGGAGAGAAGGAGAGAGGGAGAGGGGCAGAGATAGAGAGAGGGGGAGAGGGGGAGAGAGGGAGAGAGGGAGAGGGGCAGAGGGGCAGAGGGGGAGAGGGGGAGAGGGGGAGAGGGGGAGAGGGGGAGAGGGGGAGAGGGGGAGAGAGGGAGAGAGGGAGAGAGGGAGAGGGGAGAGGGGCAGAGGGGGAGAGGGGAGAGGGGGAGAGGGGGAGAGGGGGAGAGGGGGAGAGGGGGAGAGAGGGAGGGAGCGGAGAGAGGGAGAGGGGAGAGGGGGAGAGAGGGGGAGAGAGGGAGAGGGGGAGAGAGGGGAGAGGGGGAGAGAGGGGAGAGGGGGAGAGGGGGAGAGAGGGAGAGGGAGAGAGAGGGGGAGAGAGAGGGGGAGAGAGAGGGGGAGAGAGAGGGGGAGAGAGAGGGGGAGAGAGAGGGGGAGAGAGAGGGGGAGAGAGAGGGGGAGAGAGAGGGGGAGAGAGAGGGGGAGAGAGAGGGGGAGAGAGAGGGGGAGAGAGAGGGGGAGAGAGAGGGGGAGAGAGAGGGGGAGAGAGAGGGGGAGCGAGAGGGGGAGAGAGAGGGGAGAGAGAGGGGGAGAGAGAGAGGGAGAGAGAGGGGGAGCGAGAGGGGGAGCGAGAGGGGGAGCGAGAGGGGGAGAGAGAGGGGGAGAGAGAGGGGGAGAGAGAGGGGGAGAGAGAGGGGGAGAGAGAGGGGGAGAGAGAGGGGGAGAGAGAGGGGGAGAGAGAGGGGGAGAGAGAGGGGGAGAGAGAGGGGGAGAGAGAGGGGGAGAGAGAGGGGGAGAGAGAGGGGGAGAGAGAGGGGGAGAGAGAGGGGGAGAGAGAGGGGGAGAGAGAGGGGGAGAGAGAGGGGGAGAGAGAGGGGGAGAGAGAGGGGGAGAGAGAGGGGGAGAGAGAGGGGGAGAGAGAGGGGGAGAGAGAGGGGGAGAGAGAGGGGGAGAGAGAGGGGGAGAGAGAGGGGGAGAGAGAGGGGGAGAGAGAGGGGGAGAGAGAGGGGGAGAGAGAGGGGGAGAGAGAGGGGGAGAGAGAGGGGGAGAGAGAGGGGGAGAGAGAGGGGGAGAGAGAGGGGGAGAGAGAGGGGGAGAGAGAGGGGGAGAGAGAGGGGGAGAGAGAGGGGGAGAGAGAGGGGGAGAGAGAGGGGGAGAGAGAGGGGGAGAGAGAGGGGGAGAGAGAGGGGGAGAGAGAGGGGGAGAGAGAGGGGGAGAGAGAGGGGGAGAGAGAGGGGGAGAGAGAGGGGGAGAGAGAGGGGGAGAGAGAGGGGGAGAGAGAGGGGGAGAGAGAGGGGGAGAGAGAGGGGGAGAGAGAGGGGGAGAGAGAGGGGGAGAGAGAGGGGGAGAGAGAGGGGGAGAGAGAGGGGGAGAGAGAGGGGGAGAGAGAGGGGGAGAGAGAGGGGGAGAGAGAGGGGGAGAGAGAGGGGGAGAGAGAGGGGGAGAGAGAGGGGGAGAGAGAGGGGGAGAGAGAGGGGGAGAGAGAGGGGGAGAGAGAGGGGGAGAGAGAGGGGGAGAGAGAGGGGGAGAGAGAGGGGGAGAGAGAGGGGGAGAGAGAGGGGGAGAGAGAGGGGGAGAGAGAGGGGGAGAGAGAGGGGGAGAGAGAGGGGGAGAGAGAGGAGGCGAGAGAGGGGGAGAGAGAGGGGGATAGAGATGAGAGAGAGGGGGAGATAGAGGGCTAGAGAGGAGAGAGAGAGGGGAGAGAGAGGAGAAGAGAGAGGGGGAGAGAGAGGGGGAGAGAGAGAGAAACAGAGTTAACATCTCAGACCTGGAAGAGGTTAAGAAATGTAACAGTTTTTAAGCCTGTGCTGTACCAGGGAAAGGTGGGGAGAACAAAAGAGAAGATCTGCCATAGGGCAGAAGGCAGGAGAGGTTAAATGACAAAAGGGATGACAGTGCAAGACAAAAGGAACAAGTAAAGAAACAAGAGATGCGTCTCTTGTTCAAGATTCAAATGTAAATAGCAGAATTCATTCCCATTGGTATCTCCTCTTGGCCCATCTTTTGTTTCTTTACTTGCCTCTTTACCATCTTCAAATGTTCATGCCATCATTCTTTGTTATTTAATCTCTCCTGCCTTCCAGTCTATCACACACTTTTGTTCTTTCCCTTCCCTGCCTCAAAACGTGCTTAAAACCTATTACATGTCTAATCTTCTAGCTCTGGCGAAAGCTCAACCTGGAAAGTTAACTCTGCTTCTCTCTCTCTCCACAAATACTGCCTGATCTGCCAGGTACTTCCAGCAGTGGTTGCCTTCAGATCCACAGTATCTTCAGTATTTTGCTTCTACCACGATAATGTTGCCCAACTACTTTCATTACATCAGGCTGCAGCTATTGGCAATAGCTAACAATTGCGTTGCAACCACTTGAGTTTTTTGTGACCTGTGAGCCAGTTGAGAATGAATGGACCAGCCTCCTGCTGCATTAAGAAAAGACCCTTTAATCCAGCGCTGTATTTCATTGCTGCGTCGCCATGTTTCTGGAAGTGATGCAACAGGTAAAGGGAAGGTCAATTATTGCAAAGTAAAAGGTGCTGGAAATACTCAGGTCTGGCAGCATTAATATTGGAGTCCAATATTGCTCTTATTTTTGTGTCAATCATTGTGAAACAGTTCTTTGCACAATGTTATTAGTCAAAATGTTTCATTGTGCCATCGTTGCAACTGACTCTGAATCTGCAGAATACAAACATGATCTGTTGTCAAATCAGCAGAGTTTATCAACCTAAGAATACAGCTACACGGTGTGTTTCGAAGGATATGAAACTTCTCCATTTTCTGCCCAAGTTAACGCACTCTTCCCATTTAGCAAAAAATCACTACTTTGTTCCTTTCTGCACGACTGCCATCCACCCCCTCAACGTTCACACTTATCGGAAGCAAGTGCCTGTGTCAACATCCTCTCTAAGAACAAGGTACGGAAGACAACTTCTCTCAATTCCCTCGTTCTCCTTTATTCTTTCATGAGATGTGGATGTCATTGCAAGGCCAGCATTTGTTGCCCATCCCTGATTGCCCTTGAACTGAGGGCAGTCAAAATTCAACCACAATGCCGCGGGTCTGGAATCACATGTCAGCCAGGCCAGGTTGGGATGGTAGATTTCCTCCCTTAAAAGGACACTAGTGAATCAGGTGGGGTTTTACAACAACGATGATAGTTGTCATGGTCACCATTGCTGAGACTAGTTTTATATTCCAGATTTTATTAATTGAATTTAAATGCCACCAGCTGCCATGGTGAGATTTGAAGTCATGTCTCCAGAGCATTATAGGTTACCCAGATCAGTGACATTACCATTACACCACCATCTGCCCCTTCCACTAGGGAGGAGCCTGCCACATCACAGTTGTGATTATAAACATGAAATACTCCACACTTTTAGTATCAGCACGTTATTTTAAAAAATTGTTGCTATCAAAACCAAGAAAAATTGCTACCGATGCATTGTTATGGCTCATTGAGTAAACGTTTGCTTCTGAGTCAAATGGTCATGGGTTTAAGGCCATGACTCCAAGGCCAACACTTCAGCACTGTACTAAGGAAGGGTTACATTATCAGAAGAACCACCTCTCTTACGAGACTTTAAACCCAATAAGGCACTACATGCCTATTGACTCAAGTAAATGTAAAAGATTAATGGCAATATTTGAAGAACAGCAGGGAGTTGGCTCACCAATCTGGGCAACATCCAACAGCACCATCCACACCTGTGTTCTACCACCTAGAAGGGCAGCAGATACATGAGAACAACACCACCTGCAAGTGCCCCCCCCTCCCCACCACAAGCCACATACTATCCTGACTCAGAACTAAATGGTGGTTCTTTCACTGTTGCTGGGTCAAAATCCTGAACTCTCTTCCTAACAGCACTGTGAGTGTACAAAGACCACATGGATGGCAATGGTTCAAGGCAGCGGCTCACCACCACCTTCTCAAGGATAATTATGCCCACATCATAAAAGAAAAACTGGTAGCACATTTCACTGCTTTGCGCGGAATGTTGCTGTGTTCAAATTGGCTGGCATGTTAGCCTACTTAACAATAGTGACTGCACTTCAAAAGTAATCCACCGGCTGTAAGGAGATCAAAGTGATGATGTGTTGTAGGCTTTGGAGCAGTTTTGGTCTTAAGTGATGAAGTATCACCATGTGCCTGCAGTAGGAAGGTAGAACTCTTGAATGAAAGCTGCTTAGGTAGGTTGAGCCCCAATTTCCACACAACCTACATAACGAACAGTCAAACATACAGGGAGATCAATGCCCACAAAGTGGACAGCCTTGGTTCAATAAGTAGCTCTCTCATCAGAGCCAGAAGCTTATGAGTTCAAGTCACCCCCAGACTTGAACTGACACATTTGTGCAATACTGAGGGTGTGCTGCACTTTCATAAGTGCAGTCTTTCAACTGAGACGTTAAACAGAGGGCCTCACAGGTGGATGTAAAAGATCTCATGGTGTTATTCAAAGAGGGGTAGGTTCTCCCCAGTGTTCTGGCTAATAGTTATCCTTCAACCATCACTAAAATCAGATCACCTGGTCATATTTCATTGCTGTTTGTGGGAGCTTGCTTGCACAAATTTATTGATGTATTTCCTACAACAGTGACTACACTTCAAAAGCACATAATTGGTTGTAAAGCATTTTGGGATGTCCCAAAGTGGTGAAAGGGGTTATATAAATGCAAGTCTCTCAAACTGGCATGATTTAAAAAAGTTATTTATTGTAATCAGAAGTTTTATTTCATTTATATATCTCGTATGAATCAGAATTATTTTTTTTTAGGTAAAAGTTGCAACTATTCTGCATCTGGAACAGCTGCAAAATGAACCTTTCTGTACTATTTTTGGTGCTGCTAGTTTGGGGGAGGAATGTTGGCAAGGACACAGGAACCCCCCCAGCTCTGCGCACAGTACCGTCAGATGCAATAATCTCTTCCTGATTCAGAGGAAGAGGCACACAGAACTCAGGTTTTATGTTTCATTTGACAGATGTAATTTTTAAACAATTCAGCTCTCCCTCAGTGCAGCATTAGAATATCAATCTAAATTATGAGCTGAAAGCTCTTGTGCAGTACGAATTCATAATCTTCTGACCCAGATGCAAGATTTTGTCAATTGACACAGAACATTATAAATTTCATCAAAAGCAACACTAGACGCATCAGTCTGATGTTTTTCTATAACTTGTTCTGGTGCATACTTAAATCAAAATTTACTGCAGTTGGGGGGTGAGAGGGGAAACAAAGAGAATTAAATGTAAATTTAGAACCAATATCTTCAGTTACCAGGAGGATTACTGCTTTAGCGTGACCGAATAACTAAAATTACATTTTTATTACAGGACTTTTACCAGTGTTTTGGGATCCTCTTCTGTCATTCTGTCCATTTATAATTAGGTTCCAGTAGTTTATGGTGTTTGAATAAGTAAATTCAGTTTTTATTGCCAGGGATTTAGTATTTTTATTGGTGCTTTGTGGTTCCTAATCGGCAGTTCTATCCCTTCCTGCAGAAAATGCAAATTAGCAGAGTTGATCATGTGAGGTGACTTAATGGATACAATAGAGGCCTTGGAAACACTCAGGCCAATGATAATATTTAGCCTAAAGCATTTTTCATCTTCCCATTTAATTTAATTGCTGGGTTAATGTTAAAGACACACGATCACAGGTAATGAAAGAACATTGTGGGGGTGGGGGGTCGAGGCGTGGTGCCAGTTCATCATTAAAGGGATACGCAAGAGTTCGGCATCAAAATTTGGCTATTTTACCTCAATAGGTCACAGGGCAGCTGCTGTGAGAAATGGAAAAATACTACACTGATAAGGGGTTCGCCAAGGGTGGGACTGAGGCAAAACAGAGGGAAAGGAGCTTTACTATATATAGAACAGTCATATACCTGATCTCAGAGTGCTTGACGATGAAACTGGTTAGCTGAATTGGCGAATGGCCCATTTCCGAATTTTAATATCGCTCACCAGAGTGTGCATTAAAGAGAGTTTAAAATAAAGCAAGGATATTGCAACAAAAGGAACGACTGCGCCATGAAGTTTCATACTTCTTTCAATACTCACTTTCAACATGCTACAAGCAGTTCTAGAGCTAAGAGGTTAGATGGCTAAGGATCTTGGAGGATACTCATGCATGCCCTTTGTTACTTCTAGACTCGGTTATTTCAATGGCCCTTGACCAGACTCCCACCTATTACCCCCACTTTAACAAAACTCTGCTCTCTGTATCGTAACTCATGCCAAGTCTCATCCCTCCTTCAATCTTGTGCTCACTGGCTGATACAGGCTCTTGGTCCAGCAATGCCTCAATTTTAAACTTCTCATCCTTATGTTCAAATCCTTCCAAGGCCCATGTTCCTCATTCCTTTTGGTCACCTGTCCCAACATCTCTTTACATGGCTTGGTTGCAAAGGTCTTATACACAAAATAACTGCACGTTATTGATGACCAAAGGGTCAGGGGTTGGTTTTCTGAGGGAGTGATAACAGTAGATTTGAAAAAGAGGGAGACGGCATCAAAAGAGAGGGAACCATTCACAATATTAGCATGGCACCTGAAAGGGAAATTGAGTGGTCAGCAATTTAAGGGGAAGGAGGGTTGAGAAAGCTAAAGGTTGGTCTCATGGGCAAGATGAGCTTGGAGATGCCTATATGGGGGGGGCAGGAGAGAAAGAGAAAGATGCAAGGCAAAGGCATGGGAGGGATGCAGCAAAGGGGGCTGAACAAATGGTCTCAATGTTTGAGACAAAGTTGTCCATGACTTCCTTGTAACAATTTTAATATTTCATGGTTTATGAAAAACATGGTGCAGAGGCACTGTTATATAACTACTAACAAACTGGCTCTCTTAGCGGCACTCTGGCCTCTGAGTTATTGCTGGCGCAAGAACACAACTGGGCAGACTCTGGTGCACTGGCAACTACTGCAGTGCTAATGAAGTACTGGGCTGTTGGAGATATATTTTATGGATGCAATGTTAAACCAAGGCAACCTCTGCCTGGTCAGGTAAAAGATCCCAGATATCTATTTGTGGAGCAACAGGGAATCATCCTGATGCGCGACCAATGTTCCTCGCTCAATGAACCAACATCAAGAAGAGTTCTGTCGAAGGGTCATGAGGACTCGAAACGTCAACTCTTTTCTTCTCCGCCGATGCTGCCAGACCTGCTGAGTTTTTCCAGGTAATTCTGTTTTTGTTTTGGATTTCCAGCATCCGCAGTTTTTTTGTTTTTATCAAGAAGAGATTATCTTGTTATCCATGTATTTTCTGACTATTGCATTTGTCTATGTTACAAAAGTTCAAAAAGTAATCCATTATTTGAGTAATGAGATGTTCTACTCCTGGGCGAGACAACTAAATGCTCCACATCAGATGAGGACCCTGTCAGCCTTGAATGGCACTCTCTCCAATTGAAGAGGATAGCAATGCTTGTCCTTCCAGTGCTATTTAGATGTGCCCATCCACTGAATAAATATTGAATCCGAAAGGAACTAATCATATATTTAGTTAGAAATATTAAGCAAGTAGAAACCAAGGAAATAATGCATCTTATAATGCATTTCACAGTGACAAAAATAACCTTGTTACATTTATGTTAACATTATGTTAACATTTTTTTTTTTTGCAAGTGGAGCCGATAACGAGGCAAGGGAATGAACTGAACTCATATTCAAGGGGGGAACAATCTACTATACACAGAGTTATAAACATGTTGCTGGGGCACTGGTTAGGGCTGTGTTGGTACTGTGGGAGGGTGAAAACAGATTGCAGAGATTCAAATAGAGCTGTGGAAAAGATGGGCATTGATCTGGAAGTGACAACCACGTCAAAGGACCTGTGAGACAAAAGGGAAGTTGGAGATGGGGTAGCAGTTAAGAAGGAAAGGGGTCAAGGGCAGGTTTTTTGGGGGGAATGGGGAAATTAACGGGATTTGAAAGGTTAGCGGTTGAGCAGTTGGAACCAGTAACAATGCCACTAACAGATCAGCAATTGGTGACTTCCTGCTTGAAACCGTGGTTGGGGATGACTGGGTTCCGACTAAGCTGTAATGGCTTTCTAGGCAAGCATTCTACTGATGCTGACTGTGCAGAGGCACACATGAAAGAGCAGGCACGTGGATGAGATATGAGAGTACGCCTGGTGCCTGTGAAGTCACACTTAGCAACAACCAGTTACTATAGCAGAAAAGGGGATTAAAATTTAGCGAGCAAAATATATTAAAACTGTTCACATGATCTCAAATCAAGGATTTATTCAGTATGACTATTAAGGCTATTTTACTGTTTACAATCCTCTGGCAAACAGACAGTGGGTTCTGGAGTTTTCTTTCAAAAAGATTGCAGAACTCTTGATACTGTTGGTTACCGCCATAAGATAGAGCTCACAGGATATTGGGTTATTTTAAGAAACGGAATTAGAGTAGAATTCACCGCCCACCATACAACCCGGTAATGTAGCCACTCTGTTTTAAAGAGGCAGGACTAACCACAGAACAGTCAACTTCAGCCTCACTGTAGCTGTGTTTCATGCTACCTCACTACTGGTCACGTCATATCCCATTACGTGCTCCTGTGTGCTAATGCTGATAAATCTAATAGTTGCATATCTACAAGCCTTTTTTTTTTAAAAATTGAGACTCTCAAGCACAGCACCAAGGTCCATTTTGCGAGGCACCTGCTAGATTGAAGAGGATCTATGGGAGCCAAGGTCCTGTTAAAGCAAGGTAAATCTAGGGAAGGTTAGCAAGGATGTTTGACAACCAGTAAACCAAAAACCGCTTGAAGGAGATCCTCCTCCTGAAAATGAGGTGAGCGTGAAGAAAATTGGCAATAGAGAAATAAAGTTCTGATGAACAGCAATACAAGGCTCAGGATTTAAAAGTCTGCACACTGTTGCAGTAAAGAGGTGGGGTGGGGGCTGAAAGAAGGTTAAGAGGCTACACAACTGAGGCCCTTAGAATGAAAATAGAGATAGTGCAAAGTGTCAACTCCAAGACAGCCTATATAGAAATCAAACTAGATTGCATATTAAAATAAAGATTCATGCATAGATATGAACACACAGCAATAATTCCCTAAACTGCTGTGTTATCACTCAGTTTGAGTAGGAAAATAACCCTCGTACACTAGGAAGAAAAATAGTTGCTCTCTTCACCTTTCCACTCAATCTGCAAACGCACTGCCTAGCATGGAATAGAGACACAGGTCCAAAATCTAATCCCCTCTCTGAAAAGGGCTCTGTACAAACAATGGTATAGCTGGGAATGGGAGGGAAAAAAGAGAAACTAAGGTGTCTACATCTTGATTACTACCCCTCGATAGCTGCTAGAAAATGCACTAATGTGGAGACTGGGTGAGAAGGATTGAGTTCAGTCACGATACAGTAGTATGGCCTCACATCATGATCTGTACAGGCTAATAAATTAAAAATTATGGTGCAAATGAGGTACTGGAGGGTAACCAGTACTTATGGAATGCACCCCAACATGTCTTAATATCTTCAGTGAAGGAGGGAAGATTTAAAAAAAAAGGAAATCTAACCCAGTGTTAAATTTTACAAAATTATCAAACATTTCTCTCCTCTAAAATCAAGCCCTGTGGGACAATCCCTTACTTGTATCGAACTTTCTCGTCCATATCATCAGATGGTTCCATGGTGATGCAGGTAACAAGGGCCTCCATGCTACTCGGCCGTGTCAGGAACTCCACCAGCTTGCGATTGTTGGCCTTGCATTCCTGTAGGACGTCCTCCTCGTCCATAAGCTCAAAGAGCGTGACATCCTCACGTTCCAGGAGCGTGTCAATGTGCGATGTCGTGTGAAGGTCAAACTTCCAAAACATGATGTGCTGTAGGACACCAAGGAAAGAGGCGATAAAATCGTGAACCTTGGCAAACTCTAAAAGCAGTTACACTGTGACCCCTCCTGTCCGGAATGCTTGGGATTGAGTCATTTCTGGGTTTTGGCATTTTCTAGTTGTTAGATGCACAACCACAAGTATGTGAACCAGAAAACACCGTGGATATAAATAATTACCTGAAACATAAAAGTGATAAAACACTATCAGGCAACAATAAAAATTATTTTACTTATCCAAATACTGTATCTTCCATGTTTCTGCTCTCAGAGTACTGTACTAAAATGATGTTAAGTTGCTTGGGTCTGTTCAAAACATTTCCAGACAACTGGTGTTTCCAAGCAATAATAGGCTGCAGAGGTTATGTTGTACAGCGATCAGGTATGAAACATGCAACAAATCACATATATCAAAATTGGACTGCACCCACAGTGGCGCATTTGAGGATTGTTCGATAGCACCTCCCAAACCGGCCATCTCATCATCCAGAAGGACAGCGGCTGTGAGTTCATGGGAATGCCACCACCTCCAAGTCAAAGTCCTAGAACTCGCTATCTAATGGCACTACAAGAGTACTCTCACCACATGGACTACAGCAGTTCAAGATGGCTCACCACCATGACTAGGGCTGGGCAAGAAATTCTGGCCTTGCCAGCAAAGGCCACACCCCAAGGACGAATAGAAAAACATAGGGAGGAAATAAAGGTTAAGACTGCAGCAGCTGTGTGGAGCAGAAAGAGTAGAGGGGCTAGGGACATAAAACTGAGGGGAATCCTGGAGAGAGAAAATAACTTGGAAAATGACAGTGTTCTTCTGATGGCTCAGTTGGCAAATTAAGCTCGTAACTGAGTCACACATATGTACCCTTAGGGTAAAAGGGGACAATCTGCCCTTGTTTCTGAATGTGTACATAAAGTGGACAAGGCAGGAACAGGCTTGGTTATTCAACCATACCCTTGGTCAAGCAACCCAAAGTCCAGACTCATAAATAAAAGAGTTAACTTGGGCAAGGTACCCGCACCACACCCTCCCAAAAAAATTGGCATCCATGGCAGCACTCACCAGTAAAAGTCAAACCCTTCAAGAGAAGAGCACTGAAGTAGTGCAGTAGAAAACAAAATGCAGGAAAAAAGAGCAAATAGCAGCAAAGAAGGCAGGAACTCTCATTGCATGAAGAGAGTGTTTCATCATTTGAAAAGTGAATGAACAAGCAACAATAGATGGGAAAGAGAGGAGCCAGGGTGAAGTCAAGTAGCCTTGTCAGGCAGACACCATCATCAGCAACAAACACAGGATGGCCATTTAACACAGACCAATAATAAACATATAACTAATACATATAAGTGTTTACTACTCAGCTTACAATTATTACGCATTGCACATTTTTCCTGTTTCTGCACCTGAAGCACTGGACTGCTTGTGTGTAAAGATAGATATACTTGGCAGAAAAGAATACAGGCCCTTATAGGGAGCCCACCCAACGTTCTATCCATTAATTTATAGGGACAGAAAAATCAAGCAGGCTGCCCTTGTGAACACACATTCCTCCTTGTCCGATTTCCCTGTACTCAAACAGTAAAATGTCCTCTTAAATGCTTGCTGCAAAATAATTAAACCCTTGTAATCATCTCTCAGTTACAACAGCACTAGTCAGGGGCAATGGCAAAGAAATACATTTAACCACTTCAGAAATTCTTGCAGAAACTCTTAATAAATTGTCAAAATGCAGACGTGACAAATTTCATTCATCATTGGAAGTGGTAGTTTTAAGAAACCTAACATGGCCAATCTCTTTCTACCAGTACATCCAGAGGACCAGGTTCAAACATGGAATAACCAGTCGCAGTGGAGCTCAATTTTCATTGTGCTCATTGCCAGGGGTCTTAGAGCAGGCCCAGCTACAAACTGAGTCACTATTGGATGCTCACTTCCATTTTTCTCCACACAGAACTGCCCAACCTCTCAATGTGGAAATACATTGCATAAGCAAAGAGGTTCATGGCTCCCATCGCAAAACTGCATGGAATTGGGTGATATCATTTCACACAGCAATGTGGTATTAGAATTGGCCTCGAAACCACTGAGTTAGAGAGAAATGGAGATCATAAGGCAAGGCTCCTGCTCCTGGTCACTCCCAAGTCAGAAGGTTGTGAAGGGTTTAAGTCTCACTCCTAGAGACTTTAGCACAAATCCAGGCTTACACTCTAGTGCAGTACTGAGGGAGTGCTGCACTGCTGTCTTTCAACGAGACGTTAAACCGAGGCCCTTTCTGCACTCTTGGGCGGATGCAAAAGAAATCCAATATGCCATTTTGGAGAAATGCAGGAAGTTTTCCCCAGTTTCCTAGCCAATATTTATTCCTTAACCAACAGCACAACAAATTACCTATACGGTTATGATCACACTGCTGTTTGTGAGAGCCTGCTGTGCACGAATTGGCTGCCACGTTTCTGACGACAGTGACTACACTGCAAAGACTACCACTGTAAAAAGCTTGGGAACACCCAGAGATTGTACATAAACATAAATCATTTTTTTCTTGCTGCAAAGTACACATCTGGCTATTGGGTAAAGCCCAAATTAAGTTCAGCTATAATTTCCTGCTGACCAACAATCAATAGACTGCCAGTATTCACTGCCCATCTCATGTAATAGGAATAGACAATCAAGCTAGGTAGTTAAATGCTACAGGGAGTGGCAGAAATGCACCCTGGCATGAGTCACTGCCTTCAGCAAAGAAATAACGCAAGGAAAAAAAATACAACTACATCACAGACTGACAGCACTGATAGAGTTAGGGGGATTAACAACTGCTGGGTCAAAGAAGGGGAAATAAGAAATCAAAAGCATGCACACACATATACGATGCAAACACTACTGGGCCTGGGTTTCAAGCAGCTTAATTCTCACTCTCCAGCCTCAACGATAAAGAAAGGCCAAGTAAGAGCTACCAGTAATTCGCAACAACTACGGTACAGTACTGCAGTATGAGCACCTGTAAGAGATTGGAGGTCGGCAAGGTAAGGGGAGCCAAGCTATAAGGGAGCAGACTGCGGGTGGCTCAAGATGAATTCTGGCATTTGCAACCAGTGCTATATAAAGGAAAAGCCATAACAGACAGCTCTGTAACTCATCTGAAAATAATGTTGGGTTTGAAATGAGTAGCTGTGCCACAGGGTGCATGAAGATTGCTTCAAGTCAGGAATGGATTTGGACGAGTTTAAAAAGATTGTGCTCTCCAGTTTCAAGGCAGATGTAGTAAATTGTATGGCCCACTGGAATAGGTCAGCGATTTGAAACTAAAAATTGCACTGCAGTGCATCCATTTTGAGACCTGTCACCTCTTTGAATTACATTTCACTTAATCACTAGATACAGGCGAGGCCCCAAAGGACTGAAGATCTGCGAATGTTGTACTATTATTTAAAAAGGGTGCAAGGGATAGTTCAGGAAATTATAGGCTGGTCAGTCTGACTTCAGTGGTGGGCAAATTATTGGAATCAATTCGGAGAGACAGGATAAACTGTCACTTAGGAAAGCAAGGATTGATCCGAGATGGTCAGCTTGGCTGTGTTATGGGGAGATTGCGTTTTACTAAATTAATATAACTTTTTGAGGAAGTAACGAGGAAGATTGATGAAGGTAGTGCAGTGGATATTGTCTACATGGACTTTAGTAAGGCATCTGACAAGGTCCCACATGGCAGACTGGGCAGGAAAGTGAGATCACATGGGGAAAAGGGAAAGGCGACAGGTTGGATCCAAAACTGGCTCAGCGACAGGAAACAAAGGGTAATGGTCGATAGATGTTTTTGCGATTGGAAAATAGTTTCCAGTGGTGTTCCACAGGGCTCAGTGTTGGGGCCCTTGCTGTTTGTTGTATGCATTAATGATCTGGACTTAAATGTAGGAGGCATGATTGGGAAATTTGCAGATGACATAACAATTGGCCATGTAACCGATAGTGAAAAGGATAGTTATCGACTCCAGAATGATATCAATGTTTTGGTTGAGTGGGCAGAGAAGTGGCAAATGGAGTCCAAAAGTGTGAGGTAATGCATTTGGGGAGGGCAAACAAAACAAGCAAATACTCAAACGGGAAGTTATGAGAGAGGTTGAGGAAGTAAGAGACCTTGGAGTGCATGTCTACAGGTCCTTGAAGATAGCAGGAAAGGTGGACAAGGTGGTCAAAACATACGGAATGGGGAGGTATTGAATGCAAAAGCAGGGATGTAATGATGAAACTGTATAAAATGCTGATTAGGGCACAGCTGGAATTGTGTACACAATTCTGGTCACGTTACAGGAAGGGCATAATTGCTCTGGAGGGTATAGAGGAAATTTACAAAAATGTTGTCTGGACTTAAAAACTGCAGCTATGAAGAGACTGATAGGCTGGAGTTGTTTTCCTTAGAACAGAAGAGGCTAAGGAGGCTAATTGAGATGTACAAAACTATGAGTGACCTAGATAGGGTAGACAGGAAAAAATTGTTTCCCCCAGCTGAGGGATCAACTACCAGGGGGCATAGATTTAGGATGATTGGGAGAAGGATTAGAGGGTACATGAGGAAAAACTTTTTCACTCAGAGGGTGGTGGGCATCTTGAATTCACAGCCTAAGTTGGTGGCTCAGGCTGAAACACAACTCGTTTAAAAGGTGCCAGGATCTGCACCTGAAGTGCTGTAGCCTGCAAGGCTATGGGCCAGTGCTGGAAACTGCGATTAAAATGAGCAGCTAGTTTTTTTTTCTCTTTTGGCTGGCACAGGCAAGATTGTCTGAATGGCCTCTTTCTGCAACGTAACTTTGCTATGGTTCTAATTTCTTGAACCAAAATAGGCTGGATTTTAATTCATGTTCATTTATTCAACAACTGATTCCTTCCCATTCCACGTTAACACATTTCAATTGTTAGTCTTCTGAAGGTGTCAACCGAGTGCCCTGGTACATCATGACAGATTTGACCATTGACATAGAATGCTATTCAACCAAGGGGAGCATCACAACTGAGCTCAAACTTGATCTTCTTGCCTGTCGTCTGCTTTGCTGTGAAGCCTGCTGGAAACCAGGGGCATTCTTCAACATTCACCTCCCTAACATTCACTGCTGCCTCAGCTAGCTCAGTTCAGACTGGCAATTGGTCCATGACCTAATAAAGCTCAGACACTCTCAGTCGCTGAAGGTGTTTCTCTCATGTTCTAAACTACTCTTTGCAACACCGATTGTGCACTGTGCGTGGACCTTTGCCCTGAGCCTCAGCTCCGTTCTAGTGAAATTAAAAGGCACATCTTCTCCTCGCTCTCCATGTTTCAGTTAACAAGACAGCAAATTCCCAAAATGCTCCATGCCTTACCGTTATCTGCCTCTTAGCTTTGCGCAAAACGCCCAGGGAAAGCCCACACAAGTTACACGTGAGCCTTCCTCCTACAGACAGCCAACATTACTGATCAAACTTTTTTTATTTCATTCGGTAAGCGCTATTCTGCTTATTGGAAGAGCAAAGACAGACATTTCCTGCAGTCATTCTCAAATTGCTATAACACTTTAATGACCTCACTCGCATTTGGGCCGCCCACACACACACACACACACACTCCAATCCACAAATGACGTCTAGTTCAGGACCAGCCCTGACAGCAAATACAATATTGCACTGCAAGCCCATTCAGCAGATTTGTACCAAGATGTTGCGCAGGAACTCAAAGCCAGAGTGGGAGAGATAAACAATGCTTGAGTCAATGTATTTTAATATTAACCTTGGTTCAGGATCCATTTCTATTGATGTTCCTTCCCTAAAACTGCTCCCCATTACCATCAGCAGGATTTTATCTGAGCTAAAAATACTCTCCAGATCCAATCCAAGTTTGGAAGCAGAGAAATCTATAAACAAATCATACCACTGGATACTGTTATACTTTATATGTGGACAGGGCACGAAAGTGTCACATGATCATTACTACATTCTCTAAGCCAGTGATCCTTTGATGATTTTGTAATAAATGGTATCCTGTCCTTGCTTTACACATTCCACTTACCACCATCTGCCACATTTAAAACCAGCAAGCAGAATCAAGGCTGAACTGAGATCTGCTTTTCTGGCAAATAGATCATTAAAACCCTTCATGCCCTCAGTAATTCTCAGTAATTCCCTCACACATTTACAGTGGTAAATGGAGGTAAAAACAGATACCTACCCTTTAGAGATCTCCAGATATTGTGCGCAAAGATGAGATAAATGGCTACTCCACGTGGCTGCAGACTGGTACACCTATATATAAAGCCTCTGCTGGAGGAGTTTAAAAAAATCATATTATAGGGCTTTATTTTAAGAGACAGGTACTGAGGGGGCAGTCAGAGCTATGGTATTTGTGAGCATTCTCTAGAGTTTTTTTAAAGATGGATTTTAGTTTGTCTTATTAAATTAGAAAATGACTGCAATCCCAGAAGGACCACCTCTATTGACGGGCATATTAAAGCAAGCTTCTGTTCACACCTGCCATTTTGAACTCCACGCACTGTATTTTTTTTTTGTCCCATCCCCTACTTTTTCTATTCCCCATCCTGTCATGCAGGAAGTGGCTACTTGCTGGGGCATCGCCTGCAAGTGGCATGGCTCACAGGAATCAAACAGAGTGACAGTAGACAGGTTAGGCAAAGGCATCGGATGGCATTCCCAAGTCCCAGTCTTCTCCAGTCGGGTGCTTACCAGTGTGTTTGCCAGTATTAAAAGCCACGAGCCCTCACTTCACTGAGCTAGTCCAAAAACACAAAGCCGGGTGTTCAGTCAGCCAGTCTAACGTGAGGTTGTTGTAAGTGCTGCATCAGACTTGTTAGAGTGGCACTTAAATATGAAGCAAATGAAACAACACACAGCTCCCCTGATGGTGTGGTACTAAGTTACACAGATCACGAGCTTCCAAGTTCGGTCGATGATCTGTGCTGATTTAGCTAATCCAGCTCAAGTAGCAGTTAGATCACTGGGGCTGGTTGGAGGAAAAGAAATCACCCAGCTTTCCATCTTTTGGATCACTTTCCTATTGCCAGGGGAAAATGTGAATGCAGCCGTGATGCCCATCACAGTCGAATATCTTAACTTTTGCTGCTTTTGCTTACATGTGAAGGATGGCCTCCAGGGCAAAACAGTGGATGGCTATCCTTGGAGGATGAAAAACAGACACAAGGCAGCTTGCTAAGTTTCAGCCACAAATCGGCTCTTCCTGACATTATGAGGCGAAACAGGATGGAAAGCGAGTGCACTTTCCTCTTAAAACAAATGAAATGTTATTTATACACCAGTGAATCTCCTTTGGCATTGCTCATCGATTCACATGGATCCGACACTCGCCTCTCCCTGTGGATGCTGGTGGGAGGCACTCCAGCGTGTAGTGATTGGACTCCATTCCTTCCCACCCACCCCGATGACATTCTACAAAGCTGCTCAACAGCAGAGTTTATAATTCCTTGACTTTACTCTCCGGTTGTAGGAATAGCTGCATCCTTTCATTTTACTGGTTGCTTTTCTACACTGCTTCTGTTACTTTTCCTCAACCAGATACCTCAAGAAATAAAAAGAGCCAAATTCAACTGTAACCTGCTCCTGATTATTTGTTTTCAGTGAACTTTTAACTTCAATTTCTTTGTTCAAAATAACAGGCAAGATGGCAATTTGTGTGTATTGATTGGTCCAGTGTGACACAATTAGAAAAGACTCATCATGATTATTATAGGCTCTCAACAGTATCAGACAAGACTTTATCTACGGAATCGCAAACTGAAAGCATTAGGTAGAATAAAGAATAAATATATATATATATATATATATATATATATATATATATAGATTAATATAGAAATAAATATCCAGTCCAGTATTTATACTATACACCTGTCTCCAAGCACAGTATAAATGTTCCAATAAGATTCATACTACATTCTCGTACTTCCACCACAGGTCAGAATATAAAAGGATGCTTTGACCTACCTTGGCTCAATATGCCACCTTCAGAATTCAGTTGCTCTGTGCTCCCCGAAAGCTAGATGAGAGTTTGGGAAGCAAGTGCACTACTTTCTCAAGTTTTCTTCTGGTCCCCAGGAGGTCTTGTGGCGCAGTGGGTAATGTCCCTGCCTGACCCAGCAGCTCTGGATTCAAGTCCCACTCCAGGGTTTGATGGCCAAGGAAGGTACCTTCATAATGTGGCCAAATAGATTAATTACCAAGCTGTAAATCCTCCCAATATATCTATGGCAGGCGACGAGGGTGGGAGAGTCTCCTGATCAGCCATGCTTGATGCGGACTGGTACTCCTCAAGCTATAGTCTCTGGTGACAGGCTGATGAGCTGTTCCAGGAAAAGCCAGCTCTGGAAACAGACATAAGCATATGCTTTGTCTGCCTCAGACACCATTAAGCGTGGGAAAGGTCTAAGTCTTGATTCTCCTCTCCACCACACACATTTTCTCCCTTAACCACATCTCGCCTGAAAGTGGTGGTTCACATAGCGATATAGAGGCGGCTGTACTCTTCCGCTAATTATCATTCATCATCAGCGAGCATACATTATGAATTTCAAATAGGGGAGGAGAGAAAGGAAAAGTGAGCGGAGGAGGGGTGAATTAACAGTCAAAATTCTACTCTCACCTTATATCCAAACACGTGCATTTCCATCAGGGTCACTGAATAAAAACCAAGCAGAAATCGGAGTGGTTAACAAACCCTCCGCCCAACAACAATATTTGCCTGAGGAATGCCATGGACAAGAACATCAATTTGTGGAAACTTGATGGAGCCACAGCACATGTGATTAGCAGGGCTCTATCATTTATGTTACAGGCTCACAGCAATATTAGGCGAGCTTTTAAAGAAGGAACCACAGACTACAAAAAAAAGCGCAGAGTAAAAATGGGTTAGTAGTACTGCAGACAACAGGTGTACATGATCAGTTATTTACCTCTCCTTAACACAGGGAAAGGGAAAATCCATGGAATCCTATTTTGTATCAAAATCTATTTTTGCAAGCATTTCACCTAAGCTGAAAATCAGCAAAAAGTAAACCGCTCCTAAATGCTGTTTGTATGTCATGTGGCAACAATGGCCCTTTCTCTCTGTGTCCTTGTTCAAAATCTTCACTTTTTACTTTAATTACCTCCTCCTACGTCTGCCTTCAAACACAAATACTGAACTTCTTTAAAACCCTCGCCCACCCACTTCAATTAACACCTTGTTCGTCCACTCCAGTCCCTTTCCAGTCCAATCACCTCATTGGCAAAAAATCTGTTCACCTATTAACAGAACAGCAAAACTTCTCAAAACAACATTCAAACACTCAAGAGTCACGGCGTGTGAGTTGATCTGTAACACTGCTCTCACACAGTTCATAACAATTTCAAGAATGGGAGCTACTGCCCCCAAACAATTTCTTCTTGTTCAGGTGCCAAGTTTTACAGCATCAGCAATCATAGCTCTCCAACTTTCACGCTCCTTGAACGCAGCTAACATCTTGCGTTGTTCTCAGAATCTTGTACCTATTCTGTTTTGCGAGTTGTCAGTGTATTTTCTCCTTTGTTTCCCTCTTGCGCTGCTACCCTCAATTTTCCCAGTCACTACCAGATGTTTTGGTTTCTCTCCCCTAAATACATGCTCAAAGAACTTAGTTGTCCCTTGGTGATTATCTGCAAACGTTCTTCCCGTGTGTCTGCTTTCCCCAAAACTTCCTCATTAGTTATGTGTTGTCCTCATCATACATATCAGAAACATTTTACAGTACCTTAACTCAGCTCAAGCCCTCTGTAACATAAGGGTAAGAGTAGTGACATAGGCTGAATATGTTTGGTAAGCATCTGCAGGCACTTGAAGCTACGAGACAAGGATTTTGAAACTAGTAGAAAATTACACAGGAAGCCAAGCAGAAACCTAGGTGATGGAAGTGCAAGGGGTTAAATGGATAAGGTGAGAGTAAGGCAGTCTGAACATGAAGCTGGGTGGCTTTCTTGAAGAACCTTGCAGAAGTTATAACCCCTACCTTTGTCACATGGAGTTCAGAGTCACATCAACAACACAGAGGGAAGGGCAAATGTAGAGGATGTTTCAATGCTGGAATGCAGCAGTGATGGAACTGACATGGGAAGAAAATTAAGTTTCAAAAATCTATCAAGGTTTGGTCCCATTGGATTTGATCCAAGAGCAACTGGGGAGGTTAAAAATAAGAGGATCCACATGTAGAAGCTAATGGGATCTCAAAAGTATAACTTCCATTTTGCTGGAAATTTTGACTTATCAAAGATCAGAGAGAGTCGAGCAAGTCTTGGCAGCATGAGGTGGCAAACTGGTAAAACTAGGTGTTGTCATCATATATATGGAGCCTGACCTTGTGCATTCAACTGATGTCATTATAGGGCAGCATACTGAAAAGGAAAGAACCAAGGATTTACCCCTGGGGACAACCCTTAGGATAACCCATCAAAATCTATTTAATGCTTTGGTATAAGTATGAATGGACCCAATGGTGAGTTATCTCATGAAAGTAGGCGTCAAGAAGACATTGAAGGAGGTTAGAATGATCAATGGTACCAAAGCAACAAAGAGATCAAGTAGGATAAGGGGATTAAAAATACCATGGGGATCAAAGATAAGGCCACTAGTGACTTTAACCAGAGCAGTCTTTGTGTTGTGAGACAATGTTGCCGAATTCCAAACAGGGAGCACTGGGAGGGTTAGGCACATAGTTGCCTTGCAACAATAGTTCTGACACTTTGAAAAGCAAGGGGATATTTTGGATAAAATAATTGGAGAGGGTGGTTTAAGATTGGTTTGAAATTAGTTGCTTTGATAGAAGTAGGGATGTTGCTAAAGATAAATTGATAACATCACCGCAGGAGCCAGGGAGAGAAGGGCTAGATAGCAGGATTATAATCACTAAAATTAGATTGATGAGAGCAACAAGAGGTGAGCAAACAGAGGCAGAATAGGGTGGAAGGTGGTTAGATTCGGGGAGTGGATGCAGATATACAGCTATTTCTGTCCTTGATTTTGAATACTAACAAAGTCACAAGTCTCCAATTTAGAATGTAAGAAAGGGTAGTGAGGAGAGAGGATCAGGGAGATGGGTACTGGAGAATCTCAGTTTACAACTGGTAGTGCAACAAGAAAATGTGGGAATGGACAGCATTGATTCTCAACAAGAAATAATTGTAAAAGTTATAAGGCTCTGTGATGTTGAGAAAATCAATGCCCTTCCATAGATGCTGCGATGATAGAGGACATAATTATCCAAGAATGCACTCATTTCAAGGAAAATGCAAAGGAAGTGGTGACAACTTTGCTTTGTCTGAGGGGTGGAACATGGTGGAAGGAGACATAAGGGACACTGGATACAAGCAATAAGTAAAACTAACAAAGTTCAAACCACACATCGTCACTGGTGGAAGCTGAAAGGAAAACGTTTGTGTCAACTCTGCCACAATTCAATGTAGACAGCTTGAGTGGTAGCTTACTCCACAGGTAAAAACCGTATTTTATCGAAGTTCTATAAAGAGGAAGTTGGCCATTCCTTTCAAGAAATTTGACCAGACCAATCTATAGCAAACATTACTCACTCACAAACACCATGCAGATGTCAAATATATGAGCAACCAAATTTTTAGCCACTCAGGCAATTTTTTCCTGAGCTCTCAGATTTCTATATTAAGTGTGAATGGCCAGACAAGAAAGCAGCCGTGCAATAACTCCCAGGCCTCCGTTCAAGACAATTTCCTGCAGCTGATGAAAACAAGAAGTCAGGGTCCATTCAAACCTCTGACAGTGTACACTTTCGTAATACACTAATTCTTCCATTCTGCTTGTGAATAACCACGGTATTATTACCCATGAGTTAGATTATCCCAAATATTTATCACTGGTAGACAATTTTCCCGTTAACTCCTTGAAAATTCAATTCACTAATTTCAATGTATTCCTTTCTATCATACTGAAGTAATATCTGACTCTACATCATTTAATATTTTAGGTACATCAATGGGTCTGCTTAATTAACTTTGCTCTCCATTGTGAAGCTTAAGCTTTTCTGACCTTAACTAGTAATTCACTGAATTTCCACCCGAGATCTGTACAGTTGCTTTTTTCTCTATCTTTTTAATGTAACTTTATGTTCTGTGGGTATTACCACTGAACTGCAGTCTAAGCATGATTGGCCAATGCACTGTATAACTGCTATCGCTCCTGACCAATCATTTCTTTCAAGCTTTTTAAATTGGTTCACCACATTTGCTTTGAAATTGAAGATGTCATGTCCATGGTTACTCCTAGCTTCCTCTTTAACTCTGTATGTGCCAATTCCATGTCATACATTTGTTTGCTTGTGCCTTATCTCTTAACTCTTATCTCTGTGGAATAGTATCATTGTTCAGTGTTAAAGTAGTTTGTCCAGTTCAATAAACAATTGAAATTTTTTTGCAAATTTTATGCTGTATTCTTCTTCCTGGAAAAGTCACTTCTCTAAAGTTGCATCATCAGTACACCTAACCAGCTCAGCATAAATGCAGCAGCCACTCCCATTCTGCCATCTCCAGAGGAAAAGTGTCTAAGCTCAGTTCAATACCTCCACCAACAGATCTGCTCAGACAACTCTCATTGTGTGGGGGTAAACTGCAGGCCTAAACAGCTAAGCAGCTCAAAAAGCACATGTACTTTAATACTGTTACCAATTCTGGCAATGTGCCTTACAACAGCAGTGCACAGTGCCAAGAATGTTCTACTTTAGATATAGTGGATGTTGCAAGAAGTGCACGATTACATATTGTTACCAGGGTGATTTTTTTTTTGCAACATTTCATAAACAAAACCAGCAGGGTTGAAATTGCTGAGAGTTTGAGGAACCAGTGGCAGGACTCTGAAGCAGGTAAGGAAAGATTTATTTCAGCTGATTTTCTCCCTTGCTCTCTAAAAGTGCCGAAGCTTGCCAGAGTATAGTCACCCTCTGGTATCTCGCCCAAGTCTTTATGCACAGAAGGTTATTCAACCATGTTGAATCACAAGCTAATTCAATGCAAACACATGCACCCTTTCACTAAGAACCACTGGGCAGCAGGTAGGCAAAAGAACCCAGTCTGATTTTCCCCTCACTTGCCAGAGGTGCTGATGCCAGTTATGCCATCCTAGTTGCCATACATTCAGAGATCAGATAACTCAGTATAGGCTGAGAGCTAAACCTGGGATCTTCATGTCTGTATGGCTCAAGTTAAAAGGTGCTATTAACTGTGCAGCAGGGAGAGCCCAGCTTTAGGACTACGTGCACCACCCTACAAAGCTACACACCTAAACGTTCCTTAAACAACTCCCTCCAGCAACGGCTAGGAACAGATGTAACACAACATGGTGTTTGGCAAGTCAGTATAGAAACAAACTCTGCCATGGGGCATTTGGGCTCAGGTTCACAGCCACAGTTCCTTGGGCATGATGAGTTTCCTATCTTGGCTTGGCTGCCAGTGAAAGCAGAAGGGAAATATAAAAATAATTGAGGTGACAGAAAAGGCCCAAAGACCAGGGAAAAACCAACAGAGGGGAGTTTGGATCATTTCTTTTTACACACACAAAAGATTAGAGTGTTGTAGAGTAAGTTACCAAAGAAATCCCCTGAATTGGAATAAACAGGTTTAGGGGACATTCAGACCAGGGATTAAATAGTCCATTAGATGGAAGGTGGATGGGGTTGACATTTTTCCAGACAGAGTGGGTTTTGTAGGTCTTATCTTTTCTTCTTATAAATTCACGTGAGCTTAGGAAAATAACTGCCCGGCACTGCTACTTAAGGTGCACTGGGATGGAGAGCAAGGATAGCCAGGGGAGGAAGCCGTTGCAATTTCGGCATCACACTGCTTATAATTCAGATTACCACTCAGCTATTTTTAGTTCTTCCCTGTAAGATTTCAGATCAAAGCAGTTGCTTCTTCAGCTGGCATTGTTGCAGAAGCTATAACCAGGTCACCGTAAATTAGTCAAACAGTAACAACACGTCTTAACCACTTTTCCCTAGATTAAAGGGAGTCACTGAGGTAAATTAAGGGATAGTGGACCCTCAATACAATATTCCCACCAACCCCTCTCCACAGGGAGGAGAGATAGACAGTGGGTGAATCACTCCTTCTATACCTCAGCCAATTGGTCATCCTTTGTGTGTTTATAAAGTGTCAGCAACTGTACAAGACATTACAGCCAAACCAATTATGCCCTTCCAACATCCAGATGTGCACTTTCCACAGCGATCAGCAGGGGAATCTATTTTAAATTCTGAGGTCAAATGCAACAATCAGCTGAAAGCTAGCATCTTGTATGTACCTGTTACCCATTTGATCAGTCTGGTACAAGAATTCAAGTTGAGCAATGAGACCATTAGGACGTCACTATAACCAGCATTGAGAGCGCCCAATAATTATAAATAATCCACCATATAAAATCGAATTAGCCACATTGAAAAACTTTCCTTAGTGAATCAGACCAATCCAATTTAGGATACAGAACACTGACTGAATTGTATAACATTTTCCAAAGTAAGAGTGTTATTTTGT
Source organism: Carcharodon carcharias (assembly GCF_017639515.1). NCBI lineage: Eukaryota > Metazoa > Chordata > Chondrichthyes > Lamniformes > Lamnidae > Carcharodon > Carcharodon carcharias. The sequence continues at coordinate 4,809,548 of NC_054497.1, read as the reverse complement.
CTGACATTGTTGTAGCCATTAAAATACGAGTTAGGGCCCGATTAAGGGAGCTTTCCCCGTCAATTCCCTGTAATGGAGATTCCAGTGCATCAGGAGCAGGCCTTAAGCTGACTCTCTTCAAAGCTGCAAAGCTGAACTTCAGAAACCACACCCGGGCCAAACTGTGCTTTTAATTGGCGCACTATTGCTGTCCACAAATAAAACTTTTGACCCACCACAACCTCATCTCCGTCTCCCTGATCAATGTAGATATGCACGCGGCTGCCTTGTCCACATCAACAGAGTGCCACAGATAAAGACACATCTTAGTCATTGGCATTTTATAGTTCATACTTCCTGGTTAAACTCAGCATCACACACAGACACGCACCTTTGTCACTCTGAGAATGTCAGCTCAGCTGAAATATACTTGTCAAACAATAGATGGAATATTTTCTACCAGGTGACTCAGCTAACTGATAAAGACTTTATCTTTCTTATTACAAGTCAACAAATACGCCACAAATGACCAACCACGTACCATGGCCGAAACTATACCAGCTCAAACAAGATGGATGAACATTCATACAGCCCGAATCAAATCTCTTCAATCTTGGCGCACTGTTTTATTGTACATTGACTACATGTACGTAGGCAAACTTGGTAGACATTCTGTGGCAGCAATGGGCCACCAGCAGCAACAACGTAAACGACCAGTTAATGTGTTTACTGTGATGCTGATTAAATAAGAATATGTTTGCTCAAAAATTGCCACTGAATTAACATCTACTGGACAAACAGATATAACATCGGTTTGAAGTTTCAACTGAAGAACAGTATCTTAGACAATACAGTATTCCCTCAGTACCACGGCATCAGCCTGCATCAGGAACGTCCGAGTCTTTCGGTAGACGTGCACCCTGAAGCCTCTCAGGCCATAAGTAAAGTTGAAAGATATCTTCCCATTCATTTACATTTGGTTTCCAACACGAAATGCTCGACATTCTTTTTGCTGCATACTTTGACACGATAATGGAGAGACAGAAAACAATTCTGAAGTGCTTCGAATAATCTGTCACACTACATCACTCAAGTCTAAATGACTTGCCTCACTGAAAAGCTTCATCACTATATAGAACACATGATTCAGTATGGTATGGTGTTTTCTCCCCTCTTTCCTCAGTAACTTCCTCCCAAGATATTGAATTCTTGCAAGGAAACATTCCTATGGACCTTAGTGACTTCCAGTAGCATAGCTAAATAATTTGCGTACCTAGAAAGTGAGTACTGTGCCAAGCTATCCATCTAAGGTAGCTTGTAGCTCCCTTTCCCGCTGCCCCCGTGTAAGACTAATTGTTTGAGAAGAGACAGGGAATTGATCTCAGACCTTCCCCGTTCAGCTCCTCAGGAATCCTCTCATCTGCTGCAGGTGACCTGGAGGGATATCAATGTTGCTGTCATTTCTGTGACAGGGAATTGATCTCAGACCTTCCCCGTTCAGCTCCCCAGGAATCCTCTCATCTGCTGCAGGGGACCTGGAGGGATATCAATGTTGCTGTCATTTCTGTGCTACCCTTTCCACGTGAGCCTGCTAGGGCCACAACTGCCAAGCCTGAACCTATTCCATGTATAAACACAGTTTCCAGCAGGAATTACTGAATAGTGATTAAGATAGGGAACATAAAATATATACCAGCACTCGTATGCAGTTATAGTCCATTACTCTCACACTACCGACACTAAATAAAGCAGATTCCATTCCACTGAACAAACAGCCCAGCAATCAAAGAAAATTACACTTTCAAGACTACACCTTTTAAATTACGTTAGTTATAAAGAGGCTATGAACTGCCTCCTCAGCAGCTTGACATATCACAGAAAAGCTTACAACATATGAGGAAGGTCTTTGATAAATGTTCGGAATACTCTGCTGGGTAAAGTAGCATAGACAAAAGAGATTTAGCTTATTCAAGATCCAACTAGATTTCAGGATGGAAAAGCTAATGTACTAGAAGGGTGAGTTTTAATGGACTGAAAGGCCTTTTCTGACTGTTAACTTTTCACACGCTCTTTCTGCCCCATCAGAGTTTTTATTTCTCCCATTATCCTGGAATGGGTGCAGCGCAGGAGGCCACTCAGTCCATCATGTTTCTGCCAGCTTTCTACGAGGCCAACTCAGCTAGTCCCACACTGCACCACCATCAGCCACCCACCCCCTGCCTTTTCCCCATAGTCCTGCAATTTTTTTCTCTTCATATAATTATCCAATTTCATTTTGAAATACAAGATTGAAACTGTCTCATCCACACCCTCAGTCAGTGCAGTGCAGATCCTAACCACTCACTGTGTAAAAATGATGTTCCTCATGTCGCCATTGATACTTCTGCCAATCACCTTATATTTGTGCGCCCTGGTTCTTGATCCTACCACCTATGGGAAGTTTCTCCCTATCTATTCTCAAAAATCATGATTTTGCACACCTCTATCAAATTTCTTCTCAACCTTTTCTTCTCCAAGAACAGTCCCAGTTTCTCCAATCTATCCACATAACATCCACATCCCTGGAATCTTTCTTGTAAATCCTTTCTGCATCCTCTCTAATGCCTTCACAAGCAATACGTAAGTTGAGGCTAACCTCTACTGAGGTGGAATTCCACAGACAGCAGTTACTCTCGAGTACCTCATCCAACTGTTCATTCTGTATATAAATCTGGACATAAATTATTGGCAATTTATTTAATCTTGGACGGCATCACAGCCTAACCTGATCCCCTTCTCAACCAACATCCACACAGCCAACTAAACTGGATAGGGCCACTGAATAGCCATCAAGAACAGGATCCCAGTTATACTGAGGCCAATCTTTAGAATTCCTACCACTGACTTCACGGATCGAGCTAACAATAAGAAAATTTAAGGCATAGTAGGGGGCCATTCAGCCCATCATGTCTATACCAGCTTAAAAAGTGCTATCCAGCCTAAACCAACTTTCCAGGTCTTTGTCCATAGCCCTGTGCGTTACAGGACTTCAAGTGCATCTACAAGTATTCTTTTTAAATGCAAGGTGGGTTTCTACCTCTACTGCCCCTTCAGGCAGTAGTTCCAGACCCTACCACCCACTGGGTAAAGGAAAACTCAAACTCTGTTTAACCCTTCTACCAATTACTTTAAATTTATACCCCGAAGGGAAACAGATGTATCCTATCCACTATCTAGGCCTCTAACTTTATACATCTCAGTTAAATCTTCCCTCTGTTCCATCTGATTTTCCACAGGTGATTATTCCTTTTGGACTGCAACGGCTTTTATTACACAAGGACCTCAGCAATCCGTTTTCTTTACTGGCATGGTCGGCATTTTTGGCTCAACCCTAATTTCCTTGAACTGAGTAGTTTGCTTGGACATTTCAGAGGGCAGTTAAGAGTCAACCTCATTACTGTGGGTCTCAAGTCAAACGTAGGCCTTCCCTGTAGATTTCCTTCCCTGAAGGACAGTAGTGAACTAGGTGGGGTTTTTTTTTTACAAGTTCATCGCCAATCCAATCACCATTGTTGATGAGTTTGCAATTCCAGATTTTATGGCTTGAAATTAAAATTTCACCAGCTGTCACGCTGGAATTTGAACCAGTGTCCCCAGAGCCTGGGCCTCTGGATTACCAGTCCAGTACGTCACCACTATGCCACCAGCTCCACTGCACAGCTCAGCAATTCACCGAAACATTGTGTTGTGTTTCTAAGTGCATCATACAGTGATTTTTATATCTGAAAGGAAAACGCTTCTCTTTTCCTCCAACCCAGTTAATGCTGTAACAGGAATAGGCACACAGCTGAAGTCAGAAAGCGATAGCACAAGTATCCACGGGCTGACCAGATACTACTGAAGTTTTCCACAGGAGTGAAGGGATCAGGGTTGCCAACTCTGAATGGACATATTTCCTGGAAGCTTCATCACATGGCCTTCCAACTTCAGCCAGAAAAGAAGCCTTGCCCACCACCCCACATCTCCAATATTTGTTTTAATCACTAAGAAACTTAGCTATTGAAATAAATCACAGAATTCTTTACAAGTCCCATTGATTTTTTCTCTCTCTCTCTCTCTCCTGGGTTCCTCTTAGCAGCGTCCCGGAGATTTATCTTTTATTCCTGGGAGACTCCAGTTCAGCCCTGGAGGGTTGGCAACCCCGGATAACAGAAGTTATTGAGAGGCAGAGACTTACTTTTAAAGGAGGGTGAGCGGGTAGATTCCCACCGCCAGACGGTAACGGAGGTGCTTCTGGTTGGATGGAGATGGTGAAATGCGAAGCAATCGGCCGCCGAGAAGCTGCATTGGGCCCCCCACCCCCCACCAAACCAAACAACAACAACAACAACAACAACCGGCAACCACCAAATCCGCTCTCAAACTCCCCACCCTCCCCCCAACCCCAACCCCCACCCCCCTCCTCCTCCTCCTCCTCCTCCTCCTCCTCCTGCCCGGCTTACCCCCTCACCTGGCCCGGCCCCGCTCCCCAGGAAAGCCCGGGGACTGACCTATTTCCGCTAGGCCTCGGGGAAGCAAGTTTTATTTTTGGTTGGTTGGTTGGTTGGTGCTGGGGGCTGATAGGAGGGGAAGGTGAGGTGGGGTGGGGGGTGGGGGGGGGAGAGGAGGAGTTGGGGAAGAGGAGCAAAGTTGAGGGGGAGTCGGAAAAGGCGGTCTAAATGTCCTGTCTTCTCTCCCCCCTCCCCTCCTCCTCCTCCCCCTGCCAGCCCCTCAAACACACACACACCACCACCTCCTCCTCCTCCTCCTCCTCCTCCTTCAGGCTCCGTGTCCGTCTCTCTCGCTCTCTCGCTCGCCCGGCCCGGTCCGGTCCGGTCCGTTGCTATTTACAATCGCTCACTCGCTCCGGCTCCCTCCACACAACATGTCCGCCCGACCCGGTCCTCCAGCATCCCTCCGTGCACCGCGCCACCTCCAGGCTCCCGCCTCCACGCCCCCAATTAGCGGGGGGGGGGGAGGGGGAGGGGCGGGGCCTGGGCCTGGGCCTGACCAAGACCATCTTGCCCCCCTGCGCACCCTCGTTAGCAGCAGCAAAAAAATTTGCTCTCTTCTCCTCTTGGGTCCATGAAGAAATGGGGTTGCCAACTCCCTCCAGGATTGGCCTGGAGTCTCCAGGAGTTTCTCCTTTATCCTTGCAAATGCATCCCATGAAAGAATACATTTTTTTGAAAAATGTCTAAACAGTGATTTATAAACATAAATATACACACACACACACACACAAACAAACATATATATATTAAACATATATGAAAAGTTTAGAATTTTTAAAATATTTGTGCATGGGATGTGGGCATCACTGGCAAGACCAACATTTATCTTCCAAACCTAATGTCCCTGACAAGGCCAGCATTTGTTGCCCATCCCTAATTATCCTTGCTTAGAGGGCATTTAAGAGTCAACCACCTTGCTGTGGGTCTGGAGACAGCAGATTTCCTTCCCTAACCAGATGGGGATTTTTTTTTTTAATGACAGTTGGCAATGGTTTCTTGGTTGTCATCAGACTTTTAATTCCAGGTTTCTATTGAATTCAAATTCCGCCAAGTGCCAGGGTGGGATTTGAACCTGGGTCCCCAGAGAATTACCCTGGCTCTCTGGATTACCAGTCCGGTGACCACCACCCCCACACATGTAAGCATAAATATATAAATATATAAACACAAATATATATTATATATATTTAATATATATGAAAAATTTATAAACATAAATATATAAAATATAAATATATATAAACATAAGTATATTAAACATATATTTAATATATGAAGGGCATATACTTTTCAATTATATTCATCGGATGACCAGCATTTATCATCCAAACCTAATGTCCCTGGTAGGCCAGCATTTATTGCACATCCCTAATTACCCTTGAACTTAGTGGCTTGCTAGGTTATCACAGAGGCCAGTTAAGAGTCAACCACTTTGCTGTGGGTGTGGAATCATATGTCAGACAGACTGAGTATGGATGGCAGATTTTCTTCCCTAAAGGGCGTTAATGATCCAGATGGAGTTTTCGCTTTATACCCCAGGTTTATTCATTAAGTTCCACCAGCTACCATGGTGGGCTTTAAACCCACATCCCCAGCACATTAGCCTGGGTCTAGTAGCTTACGAGGTCAGTGACATTACCACTACACCATCATCTCCTTGAAGATCAATTAGTCAAAACACTGCTGTGTGCAACCCTGGAGAAAAAGCATCGGAGCATTTAAAAAAGATTTTAAAAATCATTTTCTTTGAACATTTCTCTTTGCAGACATAAAAATATAACAAATTGGGGAAAAGGCTGTTTCGCTGACAGTCAGGCATCATCCAGTTGGGTCTTTGTTGCTTTCCAATTGGCGTAGGAAGGCAGTGCATCAGAAGAGTGGATGAGTTGGCCGATTAACGGCTGGAGCGTGGAGGACAGTCATGTGATGAAGCCTCCAGAAATACTTTTGATAAAAGCAAAATACTGTGGATGCTGGAAATCTAGAACAAAAATACCTGGAAAAAATACATTTGAATACATTTGACCTCAGTTGGCAAGGCTATATGCAATATCGGGTTTATCCTCTGGGGACATGGGTTCAAATCCCACCATAGCAGCTAGTGGAATTTAAATTCAATTCATACATCTGGAATATAAAGCTAGTCTTAGTAATGGTGACCATGATAATGATCACTTATTGTCATTAAAATCTATCTGTTCAAAAATGTCCTTTAGGGAAGGAAATCTGCTGTCCTTACCTAGTCTGGCCTACATGTGACTCTTAACTGCCCTCTGAAATGGCCCAGCAAGCCACTCAGCTCAAGAGCAATTCCAGTTGGCCACAGGGTGACCAACTATCTCATATTTTAAGGGACTGGCCTTTATTTTGGCTCTTTGTCCCATGCCCCTTAAGGGACACCTTTTGTCCCGTGTTTCTGGGTCAGCTTGTGGGAGACTGAGATTAGTGACTTCAGTGTGACTGCATGTATTTGAGTCGGCCAGAAAAGAGATGACGATAAAAGCAAAATACTGTGGATGTTGGAAATCTGAAATAAAAGCAAATAATGCTGGAAAAACTCAACAGGTCTGGCAGTGTCTGTGAAGAGAGAAACAGAGTTAACGTTTCAAGTCCGATATGGCTTCTTCAGAACAGAGAGATGATAATGTTGTGACTCCACAAGATAAGTTGTAATTTTTGGTTATTTTAATCCACCTCCACCTCCACCTGGTTTAATTGGTCACCAGCAAATCCCCTGATCTCTCCGTCCCACAATTGAATTGTCCCTTATTGAATTTCTTAAGAGTTGGTTACCCTGGATAGACAACAAATGCTGGCATTGCCCATGACTCCCAGATTCCATGAAAGAATTAAAAAAAATGATGTCTAACCAGGGATTTATAAACATGAATATATAAAATATAAATATATATATAAACACATAGATTTATAAATATATATATATATATATAAAATAGTCATTTGGTGGTACAGGACTTGAGTATTGCTGAAAAAAGCCATTTTGTCAAAACTTTTTGTCTTGCACTCATCAGGACAATCGCAAGAATACCAGTGTCAGAGGAAATAACAACTTTATACCGTATAACAAGAATGCTGATTGGTTGGCAAGTGGATTCTGATTGGTAGAGGTGTTGCCATGGAGAATGCACCAGTTAATGGTGACTGACAGTTAACTGGCAAGCATTGTAAACCAGGCAGCTTGACTTTGATTGGACTGATTCCTCAGGGCAATGCTTTGACCAATGAAAGTTTTTTTTTTACCTTTGCAAGGTTACAGGGAGAATGGCACTAGGTGCATTGCTCATTCAGAGGGCTGGTGCAGACTCAATGGGCTGAATGGCCTCCTTCTGCGCTGTAACCATTGTGTGATTCTGATTCTGTGATTTATGGATGTGGTTATCAATATGATAATGAACAGAAATCTGTTCTTGTGGTGTTGAGGGACCGATACTGGCGAGGACATTAGGGATAACTCCCTTGCTCTTGTTCAAATATTTCCACACAGGATCTTTTATATCCACCTGGACAGGCAGATGCATCTCATTCAGTGGTCCCTCTGTACTGCACTGGAGTGTCAGCCTTGATTTTTTATGTGCTTAAGCCCTAGTGGGACTTGAACCTGGAGTTCAGAGACAAGAGTGCTCCCAACTGAGCTGCAGCTTGCTCTTAAGATGGTGGTGAGCAACCTTCCTGAACTGCACTGCAGTCCATGTGGTGCAGGACTAGGCACATCCACAGTGCTGCTAAGAGTTTTTGACCCAGTGACAGTGAAGGAACAGCAATAAATTTCCAAGTCAGGACTGTGTGTGGCTTGGAGGGGACCTTGTAGGTGGTGGTGCTCCCATGTATCTGCTGCCTTTGTCCCTCCTGGCAGTAGAGTTGTGGGTTTGGAAAGTGCTGACAAAAGAGCGTTGGTGATTTGCTGTATATGGAAAGGAAGGAGCTGAGGGTTCATAGGGTATGTATAGGGTGCAGTAGCCATAGTGGTTATGTGACCAGACTAGTAATCTGGAGGCCTGGTCCCCAGACATGAGTTCACAATCGTACCAAAACAGCTGGAGAATTTAATTTAAATTATTTTTGCTGAAAAAAAATGACATGTTGTTGAAGCTTTACGTCTTGCACTTGCCAACCAATCAGCACCCTCCTCTCATGCAGTATAAATCGTTCTTTTTGAGATTTGCAAATCTGTCCTGTTGAGTGAAAGGTGAAAAGCTTCGACAGGATGTCTCCTTCTTCAGCAATGCTCAAGCTCCGTGCTACCAAGCGACTACTTAAATTATTTTGGAATTAAAAAGCCCACCAATGTTGACTGCGAAACTTACGGGATTACTGTAAATACTCACTCATATTGCTTTTCCAAAGGAAATCCATCATCCTTACCCAGTCTGGCTGATTTGTGACTCTGGATTCACAAGCAATGGGATTGACTCTTAATTGCCCCTCTGAATGGCCCGAGTCACTACATTGTAATCGAGAAGACGTTCACTCATTACCTTCTCAAGGGCAATTAGGGTTGGGCAGTGAATGTCAGCTTTGCCCGCAACCCATGAATGAATTAAAAAGGCCTCAGCTGGTGTATTCCAAATCTGGACAGTGCACTTTAGGAAGGATGTCAAGGCCTACAGTGGAGATGTTACTGGAAAGATGCTGAGTAGGGTTGCCACATCTCCAGGAATTAAAGATTAATCGCCTGGGTGCTGCTCTGAGCAACCCTTGAGAAAGGTTATAGGGGCATTAAGAAAAATTGCTTAATTTTCTTTGAACATTCTAGTTGTTAAAAAATATTGAATATGGAGGGGAAAATTGTTTTTCTAGGTGGAATGGTTAAAGGTACTCCTCAGAACACAGAAATTTAATAGGAGTGTTCAAAATCATAAAGAGTAAATAAGGAGAAACAGTTTCACCTGCAGGATCAGGGCTAGAAGACCCAAGTTTAAGATGTGACTAAAGATACAGAGGGGGTGGGGGATGAGAGTTATACAGCCAGTTGTTATGATCTGGAATGCAGTTGTCAGGAGTTGCAATCCTGGCTGAGCGATTCCCCAATCTTACATAAGAATAGAAGAAACAGGAGGTGGATTAGGTCTTGAGCCCTGCTCCGTTATTCAACAAGATCTTCTTCTTCATCAGCGATTTTCAAGCTTTATTGGTTGAAGGGCCCCTTTTCAAATGGATTTGTACTCACTCTGTCTAAATGATAAAACTATACATTCAGAGATTGAAATGTTGAAAAAGTTTAAAATTCATCGATGTTCCGTTGAAGGCACTTCCGTGAAATTTTGCCAGGGCTGTCCGGTATCGTGTGATGTGATTGGCAGTGAAAAGTAGACCACCACCAGCTACTGGCACCGCAGGTCCAGGCCATAGGCCTGGCTGTTGTACATAGTGAATGAAACTCAGATGGATCGTCATCCCAGGCCCCTGGGCCAGACTGTCCTGGTGGCTCCTTCCCACCCTGTGAAGCCATTCACAATGTCTCTCATATCCTCTCTTGTGATTCTCAGCCAGTTTGAGACAGCACTAATCCGGTCACATCCAGAGATCCCTGTGGAACCCAGTGCCCACCCGGCAATCGCTTATGAGCTGCCATGTGGGTGGGTCTCGGACCTCTCATTTAACTCCTTGGTGATTGAGCTCTCAGCTGTGCTATCAAACAACCAGCAACATCTGTCTCAGCTCAACAGTGGTAACAGCATTGGACTCATAATCCAGAGACCCAGGCTAATGGTCTGGGGACACGGATTTGTATCCCACTATGGCAGCTGGCAGAATTTAACTTCAATTAATTAATAAATCTGGAATTGAAAGCTAGTCTCAGTAATGGTGACCAGCATTGATTGTTGTGAAGCCCCATCTGGTTCACTAATGTCCTTGAGGAAAGGAAACCTGTCGTCCTTACCTGGTTTGGCCTACTTGTGACTCCAGAGCTACAGCAACACCGTTGACTCTTAAGTGCCCTCTGCAATAGCCGAACAAGCCATTCAGTTCAAGGGCAGTTAGGGATGGGCAACAAATGCTGACCATATACCATAAAATAAAAAAATACCACGGCAACTGATCCATTGTTTTCCAGGTCCCCTGGAAAGTATCCACAGTCTGAGAACCATTGTTCTTCCTCAACTCCACTTTCCTGCCCTAACCCCTCATCCTTCGATTTCCCCCCCCTTACTGCTCAAAATTCTATCAATCTCAATCTTGAATATACCCATCGACTGAGCATCGACCCCCCTCTGGGTTAGAACTCTAAAGAGTGACAACTCTCTGAGCGAAGAAATTTCTCATTTCAGGTCTAAATGGCCGATTCCTTATCCTGAAGCTATGACCCCCCACCACTGCAACCCCCCCCCCCCCCCCACCCCCGGCCCCACCACCTCCAGCTCTAGATTCTCTACTCAGGTTAGGTGCTGAGAGGTTATTCCCCTATCAGGCCTGTAAGAGTTTTGTATATTTCTATTAGATCACCTCTTAATTATTTTAAACTCCAGAGAGTAACGGCCCTTTCTACTCAATCGCTCCTCATGGGGCAGCCTTCCTGGCAGAGGGCAGGATCATAATGCCTCGTGCCTTTCCATACGCAGGTCCACACCAGGTGGCGATCTCACCCGAGAGTTTGGCTCAGAGGCTGGCAAGTGGCTAATCAGAGGTGAAGAATTCTAAGCAAGGGACCGGTTCTGGGGCAGGTGGAAACCTGTACAAGATTGTTGCAGCTTGGCAGGAATGGGACTAGCATCCTCGCAGGGAGATTTGCTAGTGCTGTTGGGGAGGATTTATACTAGACTGGCAGGTGGATAGGATCTTGCGAGGGAACTCAGCGTGGAGGGAATCAAAACTGGTATCAGGAAGTAGAAAAGTAGTGAGCGAAAGCAGAAGGCAGATGATGTGAAGACAAGCATCAAATAGGATCAGAATGCGGAATAATGTTAAAAAGACAAAGCTAAGGGTACTCTATCTGAATGGACACAGCATTTGCAACAAGGTAGATGATTTGAAGGCACAAATAGAGGGAAATATGTATGATTTACTTGCTATTACAGTGACATGGTTACAGGGTGATCGAGATTGGGAACTGAATATACAAGGGTATTGGTCATTTAGGAATGATAGGCAAAAAGGAAAAGATGGTGATGTAGCGCTGTTAATAAGGGGCAAGATCATTACATTAGTGAGAGGGGATCTTAGATCGAAATATCAAGATGTAGAATCAGTTTGGTTGGAGCTAAGAAATAGCAAGGGGCAGCATACATTGATGGGAGTTGTCTGTAGGCCACCAAATTGTAGCGGTAACGTTGCACACAGTATAAATCAGGAAATTAGAGCTGCATGTAACATGGGTAATACAGTAATAATGGGTGACTTCAATTTACATACAGATTGGGTGAAGCTAATTAACACTATGGGTTTCTGGAGCAGTACATTGAAGAACCAACTAGGGATCAGATTATTTTAGATTTAGTATTATGTAATGAGAAAGGGCTAATTAATAACCCTTCTGTAAAGGAGCCTTTAGGAAACAGTGACCATAATATAATATAATTTTACATTAAGTTGGAAAGTAGCTCATCTCAAACTAGGGCCTTAAATCTGAACAAAGGAAACTGAAGGTATGAGGGGAAAGTTGGCTATGGTGGATTGGGAAAATAGTCTAAAAAATCTGATGGTAGGCATGAAATGGCTAGTATTTAAAGAAGTATTACATGCTTTGCAACAAATATACAATTCCTCTAAGACACAAAACCCAACAGGAAAGTCAACTGTGACTAACCAAAAAAGTTAAAGATTGCATTAGATCAAAGGAAGTGGCAGATAAGATTGTCAGAAAAAGTGGTTAGCCCGAAGATTGGGAGCAATTTAGAATCCAGCAGAGGACCAAAAAACTGATAAAGGGAAAAAGGAACACAAATGCAAGCTAGCAAGAAACATAAAAGTGGACTGTAAAAGCTTCTTTAGGTATGCGAAAAGGAAGAGACTAGCTCGGACAAATGTGAGTCCAGTACAGGTGGAGACAGAAGAATTTATAATGAAGAATAGAGAAATGGCAGAGAAACTAAACAATTACTTTGTGTCTGCCTTCACGGAGAAAGATACAGAAAATCTCCTCAGAAATACCAGGAAGCCAAGGGGTTTGTGAAAATGAGGAACTGAAAGAAATTAGTATTAATAAAGAGGTAGTACTCAAAAAATTAATTGGACTGAAGGTTGATAAATTCTCCCCTGGGCCTGATAAGCTACATTCCAGAGTAGTGAAGGAGGTGGCTATAGAGATAGTGGGTGTGTTGGTGGTTACCTTTCAAAACTCTATAGATTCTATAAAGGTTCTTGCAGACTGGAAAGTAACAAATGTAACCCCACTATTTAAGATGGGAGGGAGGGGGAAAATGTAAAACTACAGATCTGTTAGTTTGATGTCAGTAGGTGGTAAAATGTTAGAACCTATTATAAAGGTTGTGATTAACTAGACTCTTGAGTTATTGATATGATTGGGCAAAGTCAACAGGGATTTATGAAAGGGAAAAAATGTTTGACAAACCTGTTGGAGATGTTTGAGGATGTTACTTGTAGCATAAAGGAGAATGAATGGGGCTGTGTACTTGGATTTTCAGAAGACTTTTGATAAGATCCCACACAGGTTAGTAAACACAATTAGAACACACGAGATTGGGGTAATATACTGGCATATATTGAGAATCGGCTAGTAGACAGAAAACAGAGAGTAGGAATAAATGGGTCATTCTCAGGATGGGAGGCTGTTACTAGTGGGGTACCACAAGGATCAGTGCTAGGTGCCACAGCTATTCACAATCTAGATAAATGATTTTGATGTGGGGACCAAATGTAATATTTTCAAATTTGCTGATGGCACAAAACTAAGTGAGAATGTAAGCTGTGAGGAGGATGCAAGGAGGCTTCAAGGGGACTTGGGCAGGCTAAGTGAATGGACAAGGACATGGCAGATGGAATTAATAAGTGCGAAGTTATCCACTTTGTCACAAAAAGTGTAAAGCCTGGAGGAGAATAGAAAATATAGGGGTAAAAAGGAAATCAGAAAAGCAAACAGAGAATACAAAAAAAATATTGGCAGGTAAAATCAAAGAAAACCCAAAGATGCTTTACCAGCAGATTAAGAGCAAGAAAATAACTAAGGAAGGCCTATCAGAGATGTACATGGTAACTTGTGTGTTGAGGCAGAAGATATGGGCAGGGTTCTCAATGAGTATTTTGTCTCTTCTTCACTAAGGAAAGGGATGATGCAGACATTCTAGTTAAGGAGTGTGAAATATTAGATACAATGAGCATAATGAGGGAGGAAGTACTGAAGGTTCTGGCATCCTTGAAGGTGAATAAATCACCAGGGCCAGATGGATTGTATCCCAGGTTGTTAAAGGAAGCCAGGGAGGAATTAACGGATGCTCTGAGGATCATTTTCCAATCCTCACTAGATACCGGAGGATTGGAGGTCTGCGAATGTTGTACCAATATTTAAAAAGGGTACGAGGGATAGGCCAAAAATTACAGGCTGGTCAGTCTGACTTTGGTGGTGGGCAAATTATTGAAATCAATTCTAAGACAGGATAAAATATCACATAGAAAGGCTCGGATTGAACAGGGATAGTCAGCATGGTTTTGTTAGGGAAAGACTGTATCTAACTAACTTAATAGAACTTTTTGAGGAAGTAACAGGGAGGATTGATGAGGGTAGTACATTGGATGTTATCTAAATGGATTTTAGTAAGGCATTTGACAAGATCACACAGGCAGACTGGTCAGAAAAGTGAGATCCCATGAGATACAGATGAGGGTGGTGAGTTGGATCCAGAATTGGCTCAGTGACAGGAAACAATGGGTAATGGCTGATGGGTGTTTTTGCGAATGGAAAGTGGTTTCCAGTTGCATTCCACAGGGGTCAGTGTTGGGGCCCTTGCTCTTTGTTGTATATATTAATGATTTGGACTTAAATGTGGGAGGCATGATTGGGAAATTTGCAGATGACATAAAATTTGGCTGAATAGTTGATAGAGAAGATTATAGCTGTTGTCTCCAAGAAGATATCAATGGTTTGGTTGAATGGGTGGAGGAGTGGCAAATGGAATTCAATCTGGAAAAGTGTGAGGTAATGCATTTAGGAAGGGAAAACAAAGTAAGGGAGTACTCAATAAACTAGTGTTTATTGAGGGTTTGAGGAAGTGAGACCTTGGTGTACATGTCCACGAATCCCTGAAGGGGGCAGGACAGGTGGATAAGGTGGTAAAAAAGACATATGGAGTGCTTGTCTTTATTGGACAAGATACTGAATACAAAAGCAGAGATGTAATGATGGAACTGTATAAAACACTGGTTAGGCCACAACCGGAATTGTGTACACAATCCTGGTCACATTACAGGAAGGACAAAATTGCTCTGGAGAGCACAGAGGAGATTTACAAGAATGTTGCCAGGGCTGGAAAATTGCAGTTATGAGGAAAGATTGGATAGGCTGGAGTTGTTTTCCTTAGATCAGGGGACGCCAAGGGATGACCTAATTGAGGTGTACAAGATCAAGAGGGGCCTAGATAGACCTGTTTCCTCTAGCTGAAGGGGTTAATTGCCAGGAGGCATAGATTTTAGGTGCTTGGTAGAAGGATTAGAAGGAACATGAGGAAAAACTTTTTCACCTAGAGGGTGGTGGGTGTCTGGAATTCACTGCCTGAATTGGTGGTTGAGGCTGAAACGACCTCGACTCATTTAAAAGGTACCTGGATCTACACCTGAAGTGCTGTAACTTGCAAGGCTACGGACCAGGTGCTGGAACGCGGGGTCAAAAACGAGCAGCTGGTTTCTTTCTTTCTCTTTTACTGGCCAGCGCAGGCATGATGGGCTAAACGTTCTCTTTCTGCGCCATAACTTTTCTATGTTTGCTTGGAAGTTAAAAAAAAAATAGAAAGACAGAGTATTTCTTAAATGGTGCGAGATTGGGAAGTGTTAAAAGTCCAAAGGGACCAGGGTCATTTCCTCGTTCATGAGTCACTGAAAGCAAGCATGCAGGTGCAGCAAACAATTAGGAAGGCAAGTGGTATGCTGGCCTTCATTGCAATGGGTTTTCAGTACAGGAGTAAAGATGTCTTGCTGCAGTTGTATACAGATTTGGTGAGAACACACCTGGAGTGTTGCGCACAGTTTTGTTCTCTTATCTAACGAAGGATTTTACTTTCCGTTGAGAAGTGTGACAGAGGTTCACCAGACTAATCACTGGGGATGGCAGGATTGCCTCATGAGGATGGATTGAGGAAACTGGGCCTGCATTCTCTAGAGCTTCGAAGGATGAAAAGTGATCTCAGCGAAACTTAAAAAATTCTTACCGGGTGGGAGGTAGAGGAGATGTTTCCCCTGGCCGGTGAGTCTAGAACCAAGGGACACGGTCTCAGAATAAGGGGAGGCTACTTAGACTGAGATTGAGGGGGAATTTCTTCACTCAGAAGATGGCGAATTTTTGGAATTCCCTACCCCAGAGGGCTGCGGAAGCTCAGTCACTGAGTATGCTCAAGATGGAAATCGATAGATTTCTGGAGACGAATGACATCAAGGGATATGAGGATAACATGGGAAAGTGGTGTTAAGGTAGATCATCAGAGCAGGCTCGACAAGCCAAATGGCCTACTCTTGGCTCCTATGTTCATATATCTGGGTTAGGAATTGGAGGGTACAGAATCTTCACAGCATAGAAGGGAGGCCATTCAGTCCATCCAGTCTGTGCTGGAAACACAAACCATCCAACGTGGGGCTTGAAACCATGATCTGGTCTCCTGCTCTACTTACTGAGTGCTAACCAGGCCTCTGGCTTGGTAGAGATCAACAACTGAATGGCTTCATGCTGCTTAAGCTGCAGAATTGTCAGCTTTAATTAAGAAAATGTAGCTAGATAGCGTGGAGTGAAGTGCAACTCTGTTCAGAACAAAGCTTTTAAAAAAATTTATTTCCAAGTGAGTTTTTCAACTAATATAAAATTTTGTTTGATAAGATTCCTATGAAGCACTTCGGGATGTCTGACTTTGTTGAAGGCACAGTTTAAATGCAGGTTGTTATTTATTATAGATTTGGTGATCATCTATTGGACAACGGGCCCAACGCAATTGTCCATCACAGAGACATTTCAGAGACATGTGAAGATTAGGTTTAAGGAACACACAGAAGGCAAGGCTGTCTTTGCCATTCAAACATTGACACTAAAGTATAGATTGGAACATGTTCAAGTGCCACTTTAATTTTTTTCCCTCACTGAAACGGAATCTTAACATTTTGCAGCAAAAAAAAAACCCAAAAAGGCCTAACACCAGGTTATTACAATCATATCCTGTCATTCAGTTTTTAACATGTAACATTGCTTCAGAATTTTAGAGTACTGTGCAGAGTGGTCAGTACCACACTTGGCAATGTGCATCCAGGGTCAGCACTGGCACCACCTTGCAGCCAGAAAGACACATACAGCCCCTTCCTAATAGAACTGCATTTGACCCTTAGAGTTGTGGATAAAGGAGCAGAAGGTCATTAGAGATGGAGCAGGTCAGCAGCCCTTGTGGTCACCAACTCTCTACATCCTGTCATTGCATACACGTTTCTCAATTAATGTTTTCAGTTCCCATACCATCTCAAAGACTAAAATGTTTGTGCAAGATAACAGGGTATAACAGTACCCCTGCCCTTAAATTAAAATTCATTTTTCACATTTTGCTCTCAAATAATTGCTTTCAAATTACAGACCGGTGTGCAGTGAAAGGTGTCCAGATATCAGACACTGGGATAGCCATTCGGCAGCTTCACTGCTTTGAAGTCACTTGTCTGGGTTCCTATGTTGCATCAGAAGTCACAGGATCACTGCCCTGAGAGCACCGACAGTCACTCGAACAAACTGTCTGCTCCGGGGAAGGGGAGTAGACAAGTGGGTGTGGGGGAGGGGTAGGTGGAAAAAATTGGTATGGGGGGAATAAAAACAAAGCGGTGGTTGATGCAGGCAAATCGCAACAACATATTGGCTCATTGCTGTTCTATTGGGTCAGGAATTCTACACAATATAGCTGACTACAAATCTCTACCTTGCACAGTCCCTCAACGACTTAATACAAGTAAAACAAGTGCACTGAAACACATTTTAGACAGCAAGTGACTGAAACTGTAAAATGTGCTTGTAACAACTTGCTGTCTGTGGTTATCCTACACTGACAATTGAAGGAAATGAATGGGGAAAAAAAAACTGTACACTGGGCAGAGATTCATTTCGAAGGGTAACCAGGAAATGCTGTTTGGATGTGCGTTCAAATGTTTAGCATCAGATATGGCACTACCTGGAACCGACATCAAAAGATTAAAAATAAATGTTATAACAGTCTATTTTTTTTATAGGTGCAATATATAGGCTGATTCGAAACACACCAAGCTTCCGAGCCGTTACAGATCCCAGTGGTAGGAAGCCATTTGAAAGAACTTCTCTCCGACGATGAAGCACCAGAGGGGCAGCATTGCAGATAATCACCGATCCATCCCATTCTCCTCTGGCTGGCTGAAGCAGATTCGGAGAAGCTGCTCACAGAACTCCAACTCTTCCTGTTGAAACATTAAGTCGGACAGGATTCATTCCAGTTATCATCTCTCTGTCCCCCACCTCCTCCTGAAGGCAGTGGATCTCACTATGTCTGCCCCCCTCTGCTATCGTACCAAAATGGACACTTCATTGGCAAGCCTCGAGAGGTCTTGTCAGGCTATTCCAAAACAACGCCTTTTATTTATACAGTACCTTTAACATAATGAAATAACCCCGGATGCTCCACAGGGGCATTATGAAACAAAGTATGACTCTGAGCCACATAAAGTGAGATTAGGTCAGATGACGAAAAGTTTGATCATAGATTTTTTTTTATAATGCTTCCATGGGATGTGTGTGTCCCTGGCAAGGCCCATCCCCAATTGCCCATGAACTGAGTGGTTTGCTGGGCCATTTCAGAGGCCAGTTAAGAGTCAACCACATTGCTGTGGGTCTGGAGTCACATGTCAGCCAGACCAGGTAAGAGTGGCAGATTTCCTCCTCAAAAGGAGCACAAGTGAATCAGAAGGGTTTTTATGACAGTCGATGATAGTTTTCATGGTCACCATTACTGAGACTCTCATTTCTAGATTTATTAATTGAATTCAAATTCCACCAGCTGCCATGGTGGGATGTCCTCAGAGCATTAGCCAGGGTCTTTGGTTACTAGTCCAGTGACATTACCACTAGGCCAACATCACCCCCTTAAAGATATAGATTTTAAGGATTGTCTTAAAGGGAGAAAACAAAGTAAAAAGGTGTAGGGAGGGAATACTAGAGCTTAGGATCCGGACAACTGAAGGCACAGCCACCAATGGTGGAGCAATTAAAACTGGTGATGCATAAGAGGCCTGAATTAGAGGAGTGCAGGTCTCTCAGGAGGGTTGTGGGGCTGGAGGAGGTTACAGAGATAAGGAGGGGTGAGGCCATGGAGGGATTTGAACACAAGGATGAAAATTTTAAAGTCATGATGTTGCTTAACTGGGAGCCAATGTAAGTCAGTGAGCGCAGGTGATGGGGGACTCGGTGTGAGTTAAGACACAGGCAGAGATTTGGATAACCTCAAGTTTACAGAGGTGCATTCGGTATTCAAGCCCTAAGCTGTCCTCATGTGATGGCCACACACACCAGTTTTAACAGAATAGTAGTTAAAAGCTGGAACCCTTGTTGAATTCCACCGACACCCATGACATCCCCCCCATTCCCACCTCCACCAAGAGTCTCTACAGTGACTTAATGCTACCCTTGGCTAAGATCAAGTAACTCAGCACACATGGGAAATGGCAGAGGCATCAAAGCTGGTGGTGAGGATCCTTGGTAAAGTGTTGAGTGGGGTTTTAAATATTGAATGAAAGGGATTAGAGTTGCTTGCAATAATCTAATAAAAATGTATCTTCCATGAAGCAGACAACACAAATGCACCTCAGCACAGCAGAAATGCAGCAGGGTTGATGGGAGCCATGTGACATAATCTACACACCTCACAACATTAACCTGCTCACTGTTTAGATGCTGAACAATCTGTTGGGATTACGAAGGACCCCAGCCCAGCAGCATCACCAAAAGGTGTCTCGTGGTACTGCAGAACACCTGTAAAGCTTCCAGCATAAAACAACACGTTTTTAAAAAAGGGTCAGGAATGTTACTTTTGAAATTTAAATGAGAGAAAGGATTTGCAGCTGGCTCAGAGGATTTCACAGGCCAATGAAAGCAACAGGTATCAATGTTCAAAGGAAAACAGAAAAAAAAAATCACAGAAAGAATATAGAAGCACTGGAGAAGGTGCAAAAGGTTTACCAGGATACTAGAATTGAAAGGTTAAAGTAGCGGGAAAGCCTGACTTTTCGCTGGAGAAGGCGGATGGGATGGCCTGATAGAGGTCTTTAAAATTATAAAGAGGCTTGTTACAATAGATATAAAGATGTTTCCAGGTGAGGAAGTCTAAAGGGAGGGATCATAAACTTTTTAACATTTATTCAAAGGATGTGGACTTCGCTGGCTAGGCCAGCATTTATTACCCATCCCTAATTGCCCTTGAGAAGCTGGTGGTGAGCTGCCTCTTTGAACCACTGCAGCCCATGTGGTGTAGGAACACCCAGAGTGCTGTTAGGGAGGGAGTGCTAGGATTTTGACCCAGTGACAGTGAAGGAATGGCAATATATTTCCAAGATAAAAGCAAAATACTGCGGATGCTGGAAATCTGAAGCAAAAACAGAAAATGCTGTAAAAACTCAGCAGGTCTAGCAGTATCTATGGAGAGAGAAACAGGGTCAACGTTTTGAGTCCATATGACCCTTCTCCAATATATTTTCAACTCAGGATGCTAAGTGGCTTGGTGGGGGAAATTTCAGGTGGTGGTGTCCCCATGTATCTGCTGCCCTTGTCCTTCTAGATGGTAGTGGTCATGGGTTTGCAAGGTGCTGTCTAAGGAAGCTTGGTGAATTTCTGCAGTGCATCTTGGAGATGGTACACGTTGCTGCCACTGTGCGTCGGGAGGGAGTGAATGTTTGTGGATGGGATGCCAATCAAGCAGGCTGCTTTGTCCTGGATGGTGTCACCCCAGCTGCATTTCCACAGAGCTGAAGTCCATTTGTGTGGTCTGCCTAATGGAAGAAACTGGATACGTTTTCATTAGATTATTGCAAGCAACTGTATAATCCCTTCTATTCAATAATAAGATAATTACTAATAAATCCAATGAAGAATTCATGAGGAACTTCTCTACCTGCAAAATGGTTAGAATGTGGAACATGCTATTATGGCTAGATGTGACATGAGGGGAAAAGGAATAGATCAAGCAGGGGCAGAGAATACCCCTGTGGAGAATAAACCATTTGGGCTGAATGGCCTGTTTCTGTGCTTTAAGTTATATGCTATTCAATGCAAACACATGGTGGGCCCATCAGTATCAGTGAAGGGAAATGACAAGTTAATATGTCAAGTGTGGATGCTGCATCAGAACTGGGGATGGGAAGGTCCCTTAAATATGGCAGAACCATCTAAAGACACGGAGAACAGAATACAAGCGACCGGGCAGGAATGTTGACTCCTGTCACAGAGGGCTGCAGGGCTTGGTGAACAGGTTTCTTTAAAATGTTGGAGAGGGTGAAAACAGGGGAATGATCTACAAAGACCGTCTCTGAGACAATGAGAGACAAACGGAGTGTGGCCGACTAACTGAGTGAAGACTTGGCAGTTTGGGGAGGGGGGGTTTAAAATGTTAATTTTGTTCTTAAATTTTGCTCTTAAAATCTAGTCACTGGAAAGTACTGTGTAAGCAGGCTAAGTTCTTTCTTTCTTGCAGTTTAGACAGGGTAAACTCACTCTCAGCTGTAGGAGCTGAATAGTTAATTAGCTAACTGGTTGAATCTGGTTACTGTAGCCCCCGTTCAATTTACTATCAATTCAGGGTCCTTTAGTGCAGTCGACTCACTGAGTGAAGACTTGAGTTTGGGGAGGGGGGAGATGGGAGAAGGAGTTGTTTGATTCCTCTATCTTTCTCACCCCATAGTTTTTGCTCTACTACAGGGAGAGGAGCTAGCTGTTTGGTGAGTATCTGGTAAGTAAGTTCTATTCTATCCCTAAGGTTTAAAATAGTACACAATTTGGTGGTAAACTTAACCAAATATATAAGAAAGCAACATTAAGTGATTAATATAATTAAGTAATTATTTAAAACACATTAAGGATGGCAGATGGTAATGTGTCAAGGCTGAATAGAAGCTATTAAATCACAACAAGGAATGGGAAACCCAGCTGATTATTTTCCTTTCCTTAGCTCAGTGGCCCCTGAAGTCATTTGTAGCCACTTTGTTGCACAGGTCAAAGACCTGCCTGGTCGATATGTTGCTCAGTTCAATACTGGTTAGAATTCAAGAGTGTCAGCTATGGCTTCGTTGGTAACTCCAGCCTGGAGTTTGAAGATTCTGGTTTCAAGTCCCACTTCAGGACTTGAAAACAAAAATCAAAGTCGATGCTTCACTGAAGTGCTGAGCAAGTGCCGAGCAGTCCAAGGCGCTGTCTATCGGATGAGAAGTTAAACTGAAGCCCTGTCTGACCTCTCAGGTGGGTGTTAAAGATCCCATGACATGATTTTGAAGAAGTGCAGGGGAGTTACCCCTGGTGTTGGCCAATATTTATCCTTCAAGCAGCATCACAAAAGCAGGTCATCTGGTCATTATCACAGTGCAGTTTGTGGGAGCTTTCTGTGAGCAAATTGGCTGCCATGTTTCCTCCACTACAACAGCGACTACACTTCAAAGTACTTCATTGGCTGTACAGCACTTTAAGGCTTACAGTGGTCCTAAAAAGTGCTATATAAATTCAAATCTTACTTTTTTCATTTGGACGATGCACACTGTCTGTCCATTTACTTCCAAATCTCCCCCTCATGCACCATGCTCCTGCCCTGGGACACTTGGGGCAAACCTGCACCAGGTTTCCACTGATGTAACTGGCATGAATGAGGGCTGGCCATGGGAGAAAGAGAAACATAACGGATCTAACACCTAGAGAGTTGACATCAGTACAGATTCTCTATATATGTCGGTGATCCAAAATAAAATCATACAGCATAGAGGAGCATCGAGTCTGTGCTGCCTCTTTCAAAGAGCTATCGAATTAGTTCCACTCCCTCTGCTCTTTCCCTACAATTTTCTCCCATTCAAGTATTTATCCAATTCCCTTTTGAAAGTTATCACTGAACCACCTTTCACTGCCCTTTCAGGCAGTGCATTCTCCTCCTTTCTCCGAATTGGCCTTGAGATGTTCTCTACATTAAAAAAACTGCTACATACGTGCAAGTTACTGTTGTCAATGCCTCCAAAAACTAAGATGAAACAAAATATTAATTTAAAACATTTTCAAGTTCAGGAGGAGAATAATATTCTCTTAAAGTATCCTGCCCACCTTTAATGTAGACTGAAGACAATTTACAACTGGAACTGCATGAACCAAAGGAAGCCAAGGGTCACGCTGTGCCAACTGATATCGGTAAAGTAGTTATTGCATGGCTATCGGTCTCAGCAAGGGGGGAAACGGCACTGTGGTTATATACTGGTCTAGTAAGGCAGAGGTCTGGACTAATGATCCAGAGGCATGAGTTAAAATCCCTCCAGGACAGCTGAGGAATTTAAATTCAACTGGTTAAATCAATCAAGAATAAAAAGCTAGTCTCAGTAATGGCGACCATGAAACTATTGGATTGTCACAAAAAAAATCATCTGGTTCACTAATGCCCTTTAGGGAAGGAAATCTGCCGTACTTACCTGGTCTGGCCTACACGTGACTCCAGACCCACACCAATAAAGATGGCTCAACAACTGCTCTCCGAAGTGGTCTAGCAAGGTGCTTGGATAGGGATGGCAATACATGTTGGCCAGGCCAGAGCTGCCGGAAATTGAGAAGGTTGAAATCAGTGAGGCCTGGTGCCCCTGTTCCCTATTCAGTGACCCCCCTGCTCGGTTCCCACAGGAAGAGTGAGGTGAGACACCAGAGGACTACCTGTGTCAGCAGCTTCAGCAGAGGGAAGGGAATGGGGGGAAATAAAGTTCCTAAAGTTTCAAAAATCTGGTTATGAATATTTGATGCTTATTAGGGACATATGCTCCCACGTAGGATACAATAATGTAGTTCTTCCCAAATAATTTTCTGTTG
Organism: Carcharodon carcharias; assembly: GCF_017639515.1. Lineage (NCBI taxonomy): Eukaryota > Metazoa > Chordata > Chondrichthyes > Lamniformes > Lamnidae > Carcharodon > Carcharodon carcharias. The sequence goes on along the minus strand of NC_054497.1, from coordinate 4,785,830 downwards.
TGACCCCATTTTAATGCTGTACACTTGGTGCGACCCTAGAGTGGAAACTGCAGGGAAGACATGGGGAGAATTATTGAGCACGGTACAGTTTTAAACGGCAGGGATACAGGCACAAAAACCAACTAAGGCACCTACTGGTGGCCCTGTTAGTGACAGCGATCTGGCCTCATAACTCACCGGATTAGACCATGCCCACAGGGAAACAAAATCGTGCACATTTAAAGGGGCCTCACAGCTGATGCCAGGACTGTCAAGCCCGAGTCTCTGCTCCAAAGGCACCATTCGGAGTTTGCACCCCCGCCAAGGGCCCCCATCACACAGTTAGGGAACCCCTGCAATAATGACTAGCACACGTTTCCAATCCTGGGCTGTCCCCAAAATCTTTATTACGCACCTGAAATTCTTCCTGATTTTTCAGCATCCGTGATCTCTCAATCAGAATATCCTCCAGACCCAGCTCGTGTTCTTGACACTGTTTCACTCCACGAGGGAAATCAGTCACCAGGCTGCAGAGGAAAGAAATATTCAGAGGCGCTTACGCCGAGAAACCAGGACGAGGCCCCGTCACATATATGTCCCTCCCTTCGCCACTGAGGGAAGGTGCCCTGTCACTAAGGCCGCCATCCTCCATCTCTGCAACATTACTTTACACTTCTACTGCACCCCTCTGTGCTGCTGAAACCCTCACACACGCCTTCATTTCTTGAGGATTATTTCTCAAAGGCTCTTTTCCTCGGTCTCCTGACAAACCTCACTACCGTTTGTCCAAGTTCTCTCCCGCAAAATCTTGTACACCCGTCTCCAGGTCATAGACTTCAGGATTCTTCTTGCCACTTTCATGTCGTTTGCCAGCCTTTCTTATCCTATTTCTTAGAATCTTACAGCACAAGGCCATTCAGGCCATCGTACCTGTGTTGGATCTATACAGCTAGTTCCATTCCCTTGTTCTCTTTCTCTGCCACTCATCCTAGCTCAAAGCTCAGTTTCCCTATCTCTGGATTATTAGCAGCCCCTCACCACCATTATCAGGGACTGATTCTCCAACCATTACATTCCTTCCTTTTAACTTTCTTCCAGAATTATTTACTCCCTGGTACATCTTTCTTTCCACAAAAGTCCCCTTGTAAACCTCTATTTAACAGCTTCACCTGACCAAGTGGCACCCACCTCTGAGGTTATGAGAAGCACTTTGTAAACACAGATTGTAGGCGTAAATTTAGGCTCAACCACCTTCATCAGCAGAGCAGTGAAGAAGGGACAGTGTACAACTGAACTCCATTATCCTGAGCTGGGGAAGAATCAAGAACGGGCACTTTCTTCCTTCACTTGTACCTCCAACATTCCAAATTAGAGAACCGTTACAGTACAGGAGGTGGTCAATCGGCCTATCGAGTCCATACCAGCTCTCTGTGGAGCAACCAATCTGCACTATTCCCCCATGCGGTCCTGGAAATTTATTTCCCCCAAGTGCCCACCCAATTTCCTTCTGATATCATTCATTGTCTCCACTTCCATTACCTTCGTAGGCAGCCATTCCAGATCATTACCAGTTGCTGCATTAAAAGAAGTTCTTCCTCGCACCTCCCACCGCCGCTTCTCTTACTCAAGCCCTTAAATTTGTATCCCCATGTCCTTGTAGCTAACAGGGAGTTAGCTAACTTAGTTAGCTGTAGATAAGTTTTTTTTGTCTATCTGAACCTGTCACAATCTCGTACACCTTAATCAAATCTCCCCAAATAAGACCATCATACACGGACTTGTTCCTCCCTACCACCCCATCAAGGTTCAATGCTCATTTGTTTCCCAGTTAACATTGGGGCCACAGCTAGAAAGTGCAAGGTCGGACAGTACAGGATCCAGTTCAGTTGTGATGTTCCCCATGCTTAAACAGTTTGCTAGCACTCCCCATGTGAAGAACAGGTGCTCAAGTGGGTAAATGGAGGGGCAGTAAGCAGTGAAGGAGAAAATAAAGACAGGTAGTAGTGACAGAGGGTAAAGGGAAGGAGGTTTGTCCCAGTTACCTGCAAAGTGCACCCAGAACATGCTCATGAAAGGGATCATGTTCTGTCTGAATGAGCGACACTAACTGCTGTACCATCCCCATTGAGCAGAGAACATCTGTAGGAAGGGAAAACAGCAAACTTTTAATCTGTTAGATTTGAAATTGAAATGTCCTCATGATATTTATTAAGCAATTCTGTTGATTTATTGTTAAATTATGCTCCAGGGATCTGGTTGGAGCACCGTTGAGAACGCCCCCTTTGCACCACGTAGTCTTGCTATCTCAATGTTTCCATCGAGATGGTTTTGTCAGCCCTCCCCTCTTGAAGCACTGGCTCTTTGCTGGACTGCAGTTCCATGTGTCAGCTCCTTCCCAAACTCACAACCAAATAGGCATCGCTCCAATCTAAGGATTGGCGGGCTATTCGAACACAGAGGCCATCACAAACGAGCCCGATCCTGCATTTACTGTCCAAATGTACCACCAACAGGGGTGAAGGAAGGCCCAGGGCATGGAAGGTAAAGAGAGAAACATAGCAGTTGGGACTCATTTCAACACAAGAGAAGCTTAGTCAGCGCACAAAAGGATTGAAACCTGGAACCTCCTGGTCTGTAAAGCAGAGTGCCACTTTTTTTACCCACTGCTCATTTTATGAGGAACTGGCTAAGCTTTACTTGAGCCATGGTCTCAATGGCACACGAGGATAAAACTACAGTCCGACTGCGTTGCCATTCCAGCTCTCATCAAGGATGCATCACACATCCATGTACCCGGCATCAAACTAGACTACTCCCAGTCCCACGCTGACTAGAAGTTTAGCATCAGTACCGAGGCTCTGTGCTGATACCAGAGCTGTGGACTGTAAATGTGTTAAAGCCTAAACTTTGCTCCTGTCTCAGGTCAGCCTGGTCAGCATTTTTACTAGAATTATAAAGTGGTTGCGAAGTAAAACTGTTCTGCACGGATTCCTATTTCTGTCTCTGTAACATCGCCCGAATTCACCTGCCTCCCCCAACTCAGTTCATCTGTTGCTGAAAGCCTCACCCCTGGCTTTGCTACCTCCACACTGTTCCATCACACTCCTCGCTGGCCTCCCGCATTCTATCCTCCCTAAACTTGATGTCATCCTAATGCCTGATGCCTGCGTCCCATCACGCGTCAAGTTCTGTTATCGATCACCCCTGCGCTTGCTAAGCTCCATTCACCTGCCAGTCAAGCAATACCTTGATTTTAAAACTCTTATCCTCACTTTTAAATCCAAGAATGGCCTCACCCCCTCTATCTTTGCAACATCTACCAACCCCACAATCCTCTGAATTGTCTGCATTTCTCTAATTCTGGCCTCTTGCGCAACCCAACTGTACCATTGACGGCTGTGCCTTCAGCTGCCAAGGCCCAAAGCACCGAAATTTCCTCCCTAAATCTCTTTGCCTCTCTTTCTTCCTTTAAGATGCTCCTTAAATCCTAGCCTTTTAAACAAGCTTCTGGTATCTGCCCTGACATTTCCTTATGTGGTTTGGTGTCATGCATTGCTTTATACGCAGCTTGGAATGGTTCTTCTATTTAAGGCACTATATAAACTCAAGTTGTTGTTGCTGATGCTACAGTGAGAGTGCAATATGAATGGGTAAATGTCCTAAGTGATGCGCTCCACAGTCATTTCAAGCTGGAGGTCCCAGATATAAAATCTGGTCTTCATTGCATCAGCTGGAAAACAAACGTTAACTACAGTGGACCTGAAGGAGGGTGAAAGACATAAAATAAGACTCCTAAATCAGTGTTTGGCCACTCCTGCTGGTAAAGTGTATGCACTCGTGAGTGTCAAATAAGGGCAGAATCGAGCTAAACTAACAAGTCCCCCATGATTGAATTGCCTGCCAGTACTTACTGGGGACAAGCGGCCGATGTGGAACTGCCTCCCAGCGTGAGTCAGCACGTTCAGCGGAGGAGGGGAGAAAAATGGGGAAAAAGGAAAATAAAATTAAAAACCCATTGCACCACATTCTTAGCCTGGGCAAGGACGACGTGGTCCCACGCACCTCCCCAACACCTTAGTTTAGGCAAATTCTGACCTTTGTGTTCAGGGTTGCTGATGAGCAGGTTCTGCAGCAGGAACGCAGCTTTCACCTTCAGCTTCTCAATGCCGCTCTGCATGGCTCTCATCAGCACAGAGAAACCATCATGGTCGACAAACTCGAGTAAGCCAGCCTCCTGCTCACGCACCAAACCTGAAGGAGGCAAGAGGTAGGTTAAATTAACATTTAGGTCGATTTTCAACTGTATTACAAACACCCACTGTTGTCGTAACAATGAACACAGCACAGGAGATACTTGGATCAAAGGCTCAGCCCAATTCTTCAACTGTGAAGATTAGATGACTATTTGACCATAGAGGGTATCACACATAAGGGCAGACATGTCTTGAAGTAATCAGAACTGGGAGTTCTTGTGTTATGTGGTTCAGCTCCATTATCCGACTCTGCCTTTACCTACAACACCAAAAGATACTAGGTGGGATTTTCTCCTATCCTCTTGGTCTGTGGTTTGAGAAATGGATTGCCAACCTATCTGATGCACTGAACCTTCTGTACACAGCCTGTGGTTACAAGAGCAGTCTTAGGCTAGGAATCCTGTGGTGAGTAACTTACCTCCTGACTGCCTAAAGCCTGTCCACCATCTACAAGGTACAAGTCAGGAGTGTGATGGAATACTCCTCACTTGCCTGGATGAGTGCAGCTCCAGCAACACTCAAGAAGCTTGTCACTACCCAGGACAAAGCAGCCTGCTCGACTGGCATCCCATTCTCCACCTTAAACAGTCACTCCCTCCACCACCGTTGCAGAGTGGCAGAAATGTGTACCATATGCAAGATGCACCGCAACTTCAAGGCTCCTTGGATGGCACATTCCAAACCCGTGAGCCGTTCCAGCTAGAACAAGGGTAGCAGATGCATGGGAGCACCACTCTCCCAAGCCAGACAACACCCTGACTTGAAAATACATCACCTTCACTGTTGCTGGGTCAAAATTGCTGAACTTCCTACTTAACAGCACTATGGGTGTATCCACACCACAAGGCCTGCAGTGGTTCAAGAAGGTACCCTGGGAGTCCTCAACACTGACTCTGGATCCCATGAAGTCTCATGGCATCAGGTCAAACATGGACAAGGAAACCTCCCGATTACCGCATTCCGCCCCCCCCCGCCCCATCTCAGCTGGTTAGTCAGCACGCCTCCATGTTGAACCCCACTTGGAGGAAGCACCGAGGGCAGCAAAGTGCAGAATGTACTCTGGGTGGGCTACCTCAATGCCCATCACCAAGAGTGGCTCAGTAGCACCACCGCTGACCGAGTCCTCAAGGACATAGCTGCTAGACTGTGTCTGCGACAGGTGGTGAGGGAAGCAACAAGAGGGGAAAAATACTTGACCTCAACCTCACCAATCTGCCTGTTACAGATACGTCTGTCCATGACTGTATTGGTAGGAGTGACCACCACACAGCCTTGTGCAGACAAAGACCCGTCTTCACATTGAGGATAGCCTCTATCGTGCTGTGTGCCACTAACACTGTGCTAAGAAGGATCGATTTTGAAAAGATCTAGCTACTCAAGACTGGGCAACTGAGGTGCTGTGGGCCATCATCAGCAGCAGAATTGTACTCAACCACAATCTGTAACCTCATGGTCCAGCATATCCCCCACTCTACCATTACCATCAAGCTAGGGCATCAACCCTGGTTCAATGAAGAGTGCAGGAGGGCATGCAGGGAGCAGCACCAGTCATGCCTAAAAATGGTGTCAACCTGTTGACACTACAACTCAGGAGGACTTGTGTGCTAAACAGCATAAACCGCATGGAATAAACAGAGCTAAGCAATTCCACAACCAACGGATCACATCTAAGCTCTGCAGTCCTGCAACATCCAGTGTGAATAGTGGTGGACAGTTAAACATCTCACTGGGGGAGAAGGCTCCACAAATATCCCTATCTTCAATGATGGGGGAGCCCAACATATCACTGCAAAAGATAAAGCTGATGAATTTGCAACAACCTTCAGCCAGAAGTTTCAAGTGGATGACCCATCTTGGCCTCCTCCGTAGGTCCCCAGCATCACAGATGCCAGTCTTCAGTCAATTCAATTCACTCCATGAGATATCAAGAAACGGCACTGGATACTGCAAAAGCTACGGGCCCTGATAATATTCCAGCAATAGTACTGAAGGCTTGTACCACAGAACTTGCCTTGCCCCTAGCCAAGCTGTTCCACTATAGCTTAAACACTGGCATCTACCTGGCAATGTGGAAAATTGCCCAGGTATGTCCCATCCACAAAAAGCAGGACAAATCAAAGCTGGCCAGTGAGTGCCCCATCAGTCTATTCTCAATCATCAGTAAAGTGATGGAAGGGGTCACCAACAGTGCTATCAAGGGGCACTTGCTTAGCAATAACCTGCTCACTGACGCTCAGTTTGGGTTCTGTCAGGGTCACTCTGCCCCTGACCTCATTACAGCCTTGGTTCAAACATGGACAAAAGAGCTGAACTCCTGAGGTGAGAGCGACTACCCTTGGGATCGAGGCAACATTTGACCGAGTGTGGCTTCTAGTAGCCCTAGCAAAACTGGAGTCAATGGGAATTGGGGGAACACTCTGTGCTGGTTGGAGTCATACCTGGAACAAAGGAAGATGGTTGTGGTTGTTGGACATCAATTATCTCAGTTCCAGGGCATCAGTGCAGGAGTTCCTCAGGGTAGGGTCCTCGGCCCAACCATCTTCAGCTGCTTCAAAAATGACCTTCCTTCTATCATAAGGTCAGAAGTGGGGATGTTCGCTGATGAACGCACAATGTTCAGCGCCATTCATGGCTCCACAAATACCGAAGCAGTCCATGTCCAAATGCAGCAAGCTCTGGACAATATCCAGGCTTGGGCTGACAAATGGCACGTAACATTCGTGTCACATAAGTGCCAGGCAACGACTATCTCCAACTAGAGAGAATCCAACCATTGCCCCTTGACATTCAATGGCATTACCATCACTGAATCCCCCACTTTCAACATCCTGGGGAGTTACCATTTTCCAGAAACTGTACTGGAATAGCCATATAAATGCTGTGGCTACAAGAATAGGTCAGAGGCTAGGAATCCTGCAGCAAGTAACTAACCTCCTGACTCCCCAAAGCCTGTCCACCATCTACAAGGCATAAGTCAGGCGTGTGATGGAATACTCCCCACTTGCCTCATTGAGTGCAGCTCTAGCAACACTAAAGAAGCTCGACACCAATCAGGACAAATCAGCCTGCTTGATTGGTACCCCACCCACAAACATTCACTCCCTCCAGCACTGATGCACAGTAGCAGCAGTGTGTATCATCTGCAAGATGCACTGCAGGAACTCACCAAGGCTACTTAGACAGCACCTTCCAAATGCACGACGGCTATCACCCAGACGGACAAGGGCAGCATGCATGGGACCGCCTGAAAGTTCCTCTCCAAGCCATGCACCATCCTGACTTGGAAATATATCACCGTTCTTTCACTGTCACTGGGTCAAAATCCTGGAACTCCCTCCCTAACAGCACAGTGGGTGTACCTACACCACATGGGCTGCAGTGGTTCAAGAAGGCAGCTCACCACCACCTTCTCAAGGGCAATTAGAAATGGCCAATAAATGCTGGTCTTGTCAGTGATGCTCATGCCTCATGAAGGAATAAAAAGACCTAAAAATTCTCAAGAAATTGAACTTTATGCGTGGTGGCACGTCTGCCTGCAATTTGGAACCAATCTCTTGGTTGGGAAGGTGCGCAAAACATATTTCTGCAGGGTCCTTGCTGGTGTCTGATAGCATTCACGCCTTCATCCTTCCCCATCTCTGTAACGTCTTCCATTCCTACAACCACACAGACTATCACCGCTCCCCATTACTCCCCAAACTATCCATACATCTGCCTCCGGCCTCTTGCGCATGTCTCTACCCTTTGTGTCACCACTGGTGACCAAGCCTTCAGCTGCCTAGGTCCATGCTCTGACATTACCTCCCTAAACCTCATCTCCAACTTTTAAGTTGGTGTTTTGAAACTCGCCCTATCAAACAAGCTTTTGTTTATCCCTCTTAATCTCTCTCTTGGTCAGTGTAGTTTTTCCTTGGGGCTCTTTTTCTACAACACAGGTTTCTACAATATAAATATAAGTCATTGGGAATCCCACCCAGTTTTCTGCAACATGTTTTCTAATGTGGCTGAAGCCTGAAGCCCTCCTATGCACTATTTTGAAGGGCGAGAGTGTTCTCCCGGCCTCCTGTCAATATTTATCCCTCAGACAAAATCATATAAACAAAGTTATCTGGTCATCATTACTGTTTGTGGGAGCTTGCTGTGCATAACTGACTGCTGTGTTTCCTACGTAAACACACTGATTACACTTCAAAAGTACTTCATTGGCTGTGGAGTGATTTGGGACATTCTGAAGTCATGAAAGATGCTATATAAATGCAAGTCTTTGTCAGTATAGGAGCTAGGAACTAGCACAGAGACACCCTCGCATTCTCATGAGAAATAAAACTACTGTCTCCCCCAACCCCCATCACGTGGTCATGCAAGGTCAGCAGCACTTACATGATACAGCAAAGAGAGCCTTGATTCGAACCATGTCGTTGCTGTCGCTGTTCAGAAGGTCCAGGAGTTTGGGCATTATGCCCAGGTTCAGCACATGCTCCTGGACGAAGGGGTTATTCTGGCTACACGTGCCAATGAGGTGTGCCGTTCGCCATCGCAGCTCAGGGTCCGGGCATTCCAGGTAATTCTCCACCACCATCTGCATGCCAGCCAGCTTACAGAAATCTAAATAAAGCAAAGAGGGCACTAATGAGCCTGCCTCAGTTGAACCCGGCACTAGTGAGCGGAGAAAATCAGCCATGGTTTGTTTTTACTCCCTTTCATTCTCTACATTACAACAGTGACTACACTTCAAAAGAATTCCATTGGCTATGAAACACTTTGGGATGACCCAAGGTTGTGAAAGGCACTATGCAAATGCAAGCCTTTCTTTAAGTCTGAATAAAATGGAAAATGACTCCCAAGCCTCAAAGACAACATCAATTACCTCCTGCATTATCGAGGTTTTCGCACAAATCTGCCACAGTATCGAGCGCATTGTACCTCCTTCCATCCTCACTCAGGTCATCCTCGGATGTTTCATTCAGGATTTGGAGGCAATCCTTGATCTGTTTCAGTTCATCCAGTTGTCCATTAAACACATCCGACAGTGCATCCTGCAGCCACTGTCTCCGCTGTGGGACAGAGAGCGAGAGGGGGAAGAGGGAGAGAGAAAGAAATTATTAAATGGCAGTAAAACAAATACAGCATGGAGGAACATGCAGCCAGTAGTTCAGTCAGCAGAGCAGGGTTTAACTGAGTGACATAATCCTAAAGCTGTTCAGCCTGATTCCTGGTCTGTGCTGACCTCGGGGGTGAAAATAAAACCCAGGTAAGACTGCAGAGGTTAGAAAGTAGAAGTAGGAAGCAAGTCTGTCAACATTTGAGGAGACAACTTAGTATTACAGGCAGAGAAACTGTGGCAGATTTGTGCGAAAACCAGGCAGAGAAACTCTAGTTGAGTTAGTGGGGACAACAAAACTTGCAGATCATCCAATTCTTCACATATTTTCCCCCGGATCTAAGTTCTATTCACAGGCTACTAAACTCAATATCTACTATTTCTAGAACTTGGTATCTGTTTTTGTGTGAGCCATGGCTCCAGGGGTCAAAATAATTCTTTACTGTGTTTTTTCTTGTGGTTTTCTCGAAGACTACTTTTTGATTTTTGAGGGCTACTTTTTGGTTTTCAGGAGCTTCTTAGATCTAAAGATTTAAGTTACAATAAAAATAGTTTTCGAAGTAGGAGTTTGCAAACACATCCTCCACCTTCATCCGAGGATATTAAAGAAACAAGAGACTTGGTGCTGAGCATGTGGCCAAGAATTCAATTCAAGATTTGTCTTTGGAAAAGCAGCAAGAGCGGGAGATGGGGAACCTATAATTGAAGGAGCTGCAGCAGCCAGCATGGGATGTTAACTGTAATAATTGTATATAAGGGAAGAATAAGTCTGAAACTTGTCTTTTATCTCATGCAGGTTTACTCTTTAGACACCTCAGCAAAGTGACAGGCTCCCAGTTCTTTTGCCCCTGGAGCATTACAGCCATACCCATTTATAGGTGAGACAATGCCCATCACCTGTTTTAACAAAGCAATTGTCTTAATAATGTAATTGCCAGCCAACAGGATGATTGTATTGGATCATGACAATGTAATTACTGATACATTGGCATGGGAGAGGCAGAATCTGTGATTGGAGGAGCAGCTCCTCACAGATTTCATCTCCCATTCTCGTTGCTCCTTCAATCACAACTCTATTATTTTCCTGCTCTCAACAAGACACCTGCACCTGCAAATGTTTGGCCCCGGGCCATTGAGAAACCAAAATATGAAGTAATATTGCACAGTGGGGTGGCGGGGGAGCTTTCCTGAATTTTTCATTCCTTTGTTTTATCGTGGGCTACGTGTGATGTTGTGATGGCACATTCGCTACCTCATCCCTCCCCATCATCCCCAAATCCCATATATATGAACACTGTTTAACTCAGTTGGTAGCACTCCCAACTCACTAGTCAAAAGGTGGTACGTTCAAATCCCAGTCCAGAAACCTGAGCACAAAAGTCAAGGTTGACATTCCCAGCCGGAGGTGCCATTTTTAGATGAGATGTTAAGCCGAGGCTCTGTCCGCGCTCTCAGATAGGTGAATGTAGAAGACCCCATGGCATTATTTTGGAGAAGAGCAGAGATATCCCCAGTGGCCTGGTCACTATTTAATCCCTCAATCAACATCATGAAACAAAAACGGATTACCTGATCATTATCACCTTACTGTCTCTGGGAGGTTGTTGTGTACCAATTGTCTGACCCATTTTCCACATTATAACAGTGCCTCCTCTGCAAAAATACTTCAGTGGCTATGAAGCATCTTGGGTGTTGGCTACAGTGGGCATACCTAGCAATTGGTAACTGTGCTTTTTTATTCGTTCACAGAATTTGAGCTTTGCTGGCTAGGCCAACATCTAATGCCCATTCCTAATTGTCCTTGAGGTGGTGGTGGTGAGCATTCCATGTGTTGTAGGTGCACCCACATAGCTGTTAGAGAGGGAGTGCCAGGGTTTTGAACCAGCAACAGTGAAGGAACGGTGATATAGTTCCAAGTCAGGATGGTGTATGGCTTGGAGGGAAGCCTGCAGGTGGTGATGTTCCTATGCACCTGCTACTCTTGATGTTCTAGGTGGTAGATGACAGCACTTTCCAAACACCCAATGGATCGTAGGAGTCGGCCATTCAGCCCTCCGAGCATCTCTGCCATTCAGTAAGATCATCGTTGATCTGGTTGTAGCCTCAACTCCACTTTGCTAACTGTCCCCCATAACTCTCGGCTCCCTTGTCTGTCAAAAATCTGTCTAACACTATCTTGAATAAATACATATGTACATATGAACAAGGAGCAGGAGTAGGCTATTCGGCCCCTCGATTCTGCTCTACCATTCAATAAGATTATGGCTGATCTGTTTGTGCTTTGAGTTCCACATTCCTATCTACCCCGGATAACCTTTGATTCCCTTGCCTAACAAGAATCTATCTACTTCCGCCTTAAAAATATTCAGTGACCCCACCTCCACTGCCTTCTGATGCAGAGAGTTCCAAAGTTGCACAACCCTCAGAGAAAAATGTTTCCTCATCTCTGTCCTATAAGGATGGCCTAATTTTAAAACATTGCCCCCTAGCTCTGGACTCACCCACAAGAGGAAGCATCCTTTCCACATCCACTTTGTCAAGACCATTCAGGATCTTATATATTTCAATCAAGTCACCCCTCACTCTTCTAAACTCCAGTGGAAACAAGCCCAGCCTGTCCAACCTTTCTTCATAAGACAGCCCACTCATTGCAGCTACCGATCTTGCAAACCTCCTTTAAACTGCCTTCAACACATTGAATGACCCATCCTTTATTCTTTGAAGGAGAAATGTAAACAATCCCTCGAGCTGTATGTTTGACATGAAATAACTATTGTAAATATTCACGAGACACCTCAGAGTGTCATGTACTGTATTGAAATAAACTGATCTGTATCTCACTTTATGTAATGTCAACTTGAAACTGTTACGAAATGTACTTCTATAAATTTTATGAACAAAGTATACTTTTGGAAGAAAATAAAGGCTGTGAAATACTTTGAGGGTATTATAAATGCAATTCTTTCATTTTATTTCATTTCTCACACTTGTAAGCCTAACACACACACAAAGAATGAACAGTAAATCTTGGAAACATTCAGCAAGCAAGGCTTCATTCTAATGATCGCCTGAGCGATAACTTGCCACTTCTCTCCACAGATGCAGTGCCTGTCTTGCTTTTATCGTCTTACTGCTACCCAGACTAACAGCAACTAGCTCGGTAGAGGCCAGTGATCGAGTGCTAAGTCATCCGATCTGCCTAACTTTGCAATACCTTCTGAAAAGTGAACAATCGGGTATGGTGTGGAAAGGGAGGTGGGTCAAGTAAAATCACACTTACTTCTTCTGGCATGGGATGCACTTCAGGGGCTGTGTCCCCCACTGACCCTGCCTCCACTGCAAGTCTTAGCAGACCCTGCAGATTGTTGGGATGGTGCCTGTTTCTCTCAGATCCACCTTCCGCCATTTTAAAGAAACCTCAATCTGGAAGAAAAGAAAACAAAAATCAACAGTATAATTATTAAAGCAACGTATAAAATGCTGGAAATACGCAGGACGTGCGAATGTGAAAAGCAGAACCATCTCTTGTCTTTTTTGCCTCACTGCATCATGGGGAAATGGTGGTGCAGTGGTAATATCATTAGTAATCCAGGGGCCCAGGCTAATGCTCTGGGGACATGGGTTCAAATCCCACCATGGCAGCTGGTGGAATTGAAAGTCAATTAATAAAATCTGAAATTGAAAGCTAGTCTTAGTGATGGTGACCATGGCTTACATGTGACTCCAGAACCACAGCAATGTGGTTGACTCTGAAATGGCCTAGTAAGTCACTCAGTTCAGGGGCAATCAGAGGTGGGCAACAAATGTTGGCCTCACCAGCAACGCCCACATCCCATGAAAGAATAAACAAAATCATCTCCAACGAAAGATCATCAACCTGTTTCTCGCTCCACAAATGCTGTCTGACCTAAGTATTTGCACTATTTTCTAATTTTTATTTCAGATTTCCAGCATCTGCTGTATTTTATTTTGATGTTTCATTGAAGCAACCAGTGTACATGAGGAAAACATTGTGTTGTACCAAATTCGTTCCACCACTTTACTGAGGTGGGGTGGCCCATTGACAGGAATTGTCTCAGTTTTCATTAGTGAGTTAGTGTTACTGGCAGGCGGGGAGGGTGGCGCACGAGGGCTGTGCTGGCAAATGAACACGGTGATGTCGATGGACATGATGGTCTTGTCTCATCTTTACTTTCCTATGCCCAGATACCCAAACAAACATTTACACAGGCATTGCAAGTAAAACAGCAATATACACAGCAAGTATGTCAGCAAACGTGAAGGCATGTCCACTGCATTGGAACTGCGTTGTACATCCGTAACATCATGACTTCTTTATAGAAATAAGTGCAGGGCAATGACCTTCTTCAACAACAGAGGATCCAACCATCTCCCCTTGACAATCAATGGCATTACCATCACCAAATCCCCAATATCAACATTCTGGGGGTTGCCACTGATCAGAAACTGAGCTGGACCAGCCATTTGGCTACAAGGGCAGGTCAGAGGCTAAGAATCCTACAGCGAGTAACTCACCTCTTGACTCCCCAAAGCCTGTCCACAAGACACAAGGCAGGAGCATGACAGAACACGCCCCACTTGCCTGGATGAGTGCAGCTCCAAAAACACTCAAGAAGCTCGACCCCATCCAGGACAAAACAGCCCGCTTGATTGGCACCACCGTAAACACCACTCCCTCCACCACTGATTCACAGTGGCAGCAGTGTGCATCACCTAAAAGATGCGCCGCAGCAAATCATCAAGGTTCCTTTGACAGCACCTTCCATACCCGCGACCTCTACCACCTAGAAGGACAAGGGCAGCAGATGCAGGGGAACACCACCACCTGCAAGCTTCCCTCCAAGCCACACATCACCCTGACTTGGAACCATATTACCACTCCTTCACTGTCACAGGATCAAAATCCTGGAACTCCCTTCCCCAATAGCATGGTAGCTGTACCTACACCATATGGACTGCATGTTCAAGGCGGCGGCTCACCTTCTCAAGGGGCACTTAGGGATGGGCAACAAATGGTAGCCTTGCCAGCGACACCCACATCTGATAAAAGAAGAAATTTTGTTAAAATGCAGTGTGACCTGCTGTGTATTTCCAGCATTTTTGTCTCTATTTTGACCCACACATGAAATGTTGAATATGAAAAAAGCTACACCAAGAAGCAAGCCACGTAACTCTGAGGTGATCAAAGCACAGGAAACGTCATATAGGTATCCTCCAAAGATGGAACTGAAGTAGATTTAACAGCTTTATGTGCCATTCTCTAAGTTTAAAGAATTGTGAACGAAGTAGATTGGTGGGACGTTTGGTGGATGTAAAGAAAATTATAACACATTTAGATAAGACAAAGAAAAATTCCCAATAGCTATAGTACAAGGACTAGGGGACGCTAATTAATGGTTTTGGGTAAGAGATGTACTGGGGATGTGAGAAAGAAATTTTTTAATGCAGCGAGTGGTAATTACCTGGAACTCGCTGCTTAGGAGGATGGTGGAAGCAGAGATAACTCAGTGATTTCAAAAGGCAATCGGGCACTTGAGGGGAATAAACTTGCAAAGCTACAGGGATAGAGTGGGGCAACAGGACTTACTGGACTTTTTAAAAAAAATATTCATTCATCGGATGTGGGCATCACTGGCTGGACCAGCATTTAATGCACATCCATAATTGCTCTCAAGAAGGTGATGGTGAGCCGCCACCTTGAACCGCTGCAGTCCATATAATGTAGGTACACACACACTGTTGTTAGAGAGGAAACCCAGGATTTTGACCCAGTGACAGTGAAGGAACAGCGATATATTTCCAAGTCAGGATGGTCAGTGATTTGGAAACTTCCAGGTGGTGGTGTTCCCATGTGTCTGCTGCCCTTGTCCTTCCAGATGGTAGCGGTCGTGGATTTAGAAGTTGCTGTCTAAGGAGTCTTGGTGAGTTCCTGCAGTGCATCTTGTAGATGGTACACACTGCTGCTTCGGTGGTGGAGGGAGTGAATGTTTGCGGGTAGGGTGCCAATCAAGCAGGCTGCTTTGTCCTGGATGGTGTCAAGCTTCTTGAGTGTTGCTGGAGCTGCACTCATCCAAGGGGAGAGAATTGCATCACACTCCTTGCTAGGGCTCCTTGATGCCATACTCATTCAAATGCTGCTTTGATGTCAAGGGCAGTCACTCTCACCTCACTGCTGTACAGAGAGCTGCCATGGACTCAATGGGCAGAATGGCCACCTCTTGTCATAATAACTCTATGGATCTAAATACCGCAAGGAATATATTTTCAGGGTATAACACCAGAAGTCTCCCTTCCTCATCATCAAGGCACAGCAGATAAATTGCCTGGTATTACAGATCAGGTGTGTCCGAGTTCTGATCCCTAAACAACAGAGTCAGTAGAATGACATGAAAGGCACCAAAATTGTCTGGCAAGGTGACAGGGGAGAAAAGAAACAGAGGCAGTGATGCTGTTGGAAGGTACGCATGTCCCAATGTCAACTGGGAACAGGTTCAAGTTTTGCAGTGAGGCCCCTGTGCTCAAACAGCCTGCCAGTGCCAATAGCTGGGGTTCACACCTGCCACTTGGGCAAAGCAATGGAGGGCAACTGGTGGGTTAGTGGAACAGTAACCGGGTAAAGGAAGGGAGAAAACTGGCCAAAAAAAAATCATTTTCAATGTGAGCTGCACCGATGCCTAGATTTCAGAATGGTCCCGCTCACATTTACAAAATTTGTTTTGCTATTTTTAGCAAAACAAAAACACCCAGAAAATTACAAAGGTGACACAATAACATGCAGAAGGAATAATATTCCTATTCTTATGTCTTCAGGTATAAAAAGTCTCAATAAATGAAATCATGTGCAGAGAAGTAAGAACATAACATGTCAGGGTGTAATTCCCATCAGTGTTATTCTGAGTCTCAATTAACTTGGCTCCATTGGTAACACTCATATCAGAAGATGACCAGTCCAAGCCCCAGTCTGGTACTTAAGCGCATAATTTAACACAGTCCTTAGGAGACTGGGCACCAAACCAAGGCTCCATCTGCTTCGTCAGCTCATTTAGTGCGCACAATAGGCTGCTCCAATTCCCTACACAGAACCAGGGCTATGCTTCGAAAGCAACGGATTGACTGTCAAGTACTTTGGGTGCCTGTGGACATGACAAAAGGCTACATAAATGTAAACCACCTTTCTTAACATGGAGTCAATAATTTCAAATGCAGGTTCTCACACTGAGGTCCATGGAATCCTATGAACTTCCGATACGTCCCATCACTCATCATTTCTATTATTTTATGTCAATTGAACTGTTACCTTTGAACACAGGAACAAGAAAAGGCCATTGATCCCCTCAGGGGTCAGGCTTGCTCCAACATTCAATTAGATCATAACAGATCTGTACCTCAAATCGATTTCCCCTCCATTTTTCTTGATGCCCTTACCTCAGCTTCTAGCACTCCAAAGCTTCTTGGGGGAAAGAGAGCTCCAGATTTCTACTACCTTCTGAGCTTTCTCTTAAATTGCCTAATAATGTTCTCTTGTCCTTGATTTGCTCAGAGAACCACAGAATCTTTAGAGTGCAGGAGGTGGTCATTTGGCCCATCGAGTCTGCACTGGCTCTCTGAGAGAGCATTCCACCTCGCCCCCCTCCCCTGCCGTATCCCCGTAACCTTGCACATTCTCTCTTTTTAGGTAGGAGTCCAATTCCCTTTTCAAAACCTTGATTGAACCTGCCTCCACCATCCTTTCAGAAAACTTGTTCCAGACTCCAACCACCTTCTGGTTGAAAAAGTTTTTCCTCAAATCACATTTACTCCCTTTGCCAATTATTTTGAATCTGTGCCCTCTAGTTCTTGATGCTCTCGAGTTGAAACGGTTTCTCACTATCTACCCCTCAGGATCTTGAATACCTCTATCAAATCCCCTTTCAGCCTTTTCTCCGAGGAAAACAGTCCCAACCTCTCCAATCTATCATCATAGCTACAGTACTTTGTCCCTGGAATCATTCTTGTGAATCTCCTCTGTACTCTCTCCAATGCCTTCACATCCTTCCTCAAGTATGGTGCCCAGAACTGGACGTAGTACTCCAGATGAGGCCTAGCTAATGTCTTACACAAGTTCAACATGACTTCCTTACTCTTGTACTCAATGCCCCTACTAATAAAGCCTAACATACTGTATGCTTTAGTAACTGCTCTCTCAACATGCCCTGCCATCTTTAATGGCCTATGTATGTCCCTCTGCCCTCTGTTCCTGCACCTTCTTTAGAGGCTCTCCCTTTATTTTGTACTGTACCACCATATTCTTCTTGCCAAAACAAATCACCTCACACTTCTCTGCACTGAACTTCATCTGCCACTTGTCTGCTCAATCCACCAACATGTTTATGTCCTTTTGAAGTTGAAGAATATCCTCATTATGGTTGACAACATTTCCAATCTTTGTACCAAAATTTGAAATCATGCCCTGCACACCACAGTTTAGGTTATTAATATATATCAGGAAGAGCAAGGGTCCCAACACTGGTCTCTGGGGAACTCCACTGCAAACCTTCCTCCAATCCGAAAAACAATCATTTATCACTACTCTATGTTTCCTGTCACTCAGCCAATTTCTTATCCAAGTGCCTACTTTCCCTTTTATTCCATGACCTAGAATTTTGCTCACAAGTCTGTTGTGTGGCACAGTGTCAAATGCCTTTTGAAAATCCATATACACCGCATTGACACCATTTCTATCTACTCAATCGAATCACTCTTCATCTTGAATACCTCGCTCAGTACATCTTTCAATCTTCAAAAGCAAGACCCCTATTTCTCAGAATTCTATCCATTGTTCCTTCTCAGCTTTAAGTACCCAGTCCTACACCGATTTCATCTTCTTTGAATCTTCTTATCTCAAATCATGGGATAGGTTTTCATCTGTTTTGCCTGATCATTTAGCCTCCCATTGATAGAGCACAGAGAGGAGAAGATGCCTACTCCGGCTTGTGTGGAAAAAAATGCTTCCTGATTTCAAACAATGGCAGTCTCAATTCAGGCTTCTCTCAGCCAACTAACCTCCTGAAATGGAAAAGCTACATAAGAAATAAAAAGCAGGAGTAAGCCACTTGGCCCGTCAAGCCTGGGCTACCAATCATTAAGATCATGGATGATCTGATCATGGCCACAATCCCATTTTCCTGCCTCCCCTCCTTCCTCAATAATTCTTGACTCCCCTGTAGATCAAAAATCTGTCTATCTCAGCCCCGAACATATTCAATGCCCCAGCCTCTACTGCTCTCTGAGGAGAGTTCCAAAGACTAACAACTCTCAGAAGAAATTCTGCCTCATCTCCATCTTAATTGGGAACCCTGTTATTTTTAAACTGTACCTCCTAGTTCTAGATTCCACAGAGGAAACAGCCTCTTAGCACCCAGCCTGTCAAGCCCCTTCAGAATCTTATATGCTTCAATAAGACTACCTCTCATTCTTCTAAAAAAAAACCCGCTTTCACAGCCATATTTCCTTTCCCAGTGACTGTCTCCGTCTCCGACTTACCCCACGTGGATTTCAACTGAAATTCCATCCTTCATGTTTCGAACCCACCCAGGATTCGATGCTGCCAGACCTACTGAGTTTTTCCAGGTATTTCTGTTTCTGTTTTGGATTTCCAGCATCCGCAGTTTTTTGCTTTTATCTCGTTCTTCTAAACTCCAGTGAGCATAGGGCAAACCTGCTCAACCCTCCTTCATAAGACAACACCTTCACCCTAGCAATCAACTTAGTGAACCTTCAAGCTGCCTCCAGTACGAGTATATCTCTCCTCCCCACCCCCACCCCCACCCACATAAATGAGGCCAAAGCTGTTCACAGTACTCCCAGGTGTGGTCTCACCAACACACTGTACGGATGGGGCAAGACTAAAATAAAAACAAAAAAACTGCGGATGCTGGAAATCCAAAACAAAAACAGAGTTACCTGGAAAAACTCAGCAGGTCTGGCAGCATCGGCGGAGAAGAAAAGAGTTGACGTTTCGAGTCCTCATGACCCTTCGACAGAACTTGAGTTCGAGTCCAGGAAAGAGCTGAAATATAAGCTGGTTTAAGGTGTGTGTGTGTGTGGGGGGGGCAGAGAGATAGAGAGACAGAGAGGTGGAGGGGGGCGGGTGTGGTTGTAGGGACAAACAAGCAGCGATAGAAGCAGATCATCAAAAGATGTCAACGACAATAGGCAAGACTCCCTGTTTTCGTACACCACCCTCTCTCCCCTTGTTTTGAGCTTAGTTCCACCCCAACAAAAATTAAATACCCATTTAGCTCAGGACAGTCCCCAGTGTAGATGCAATATGCTGCTCTGACGCTTGTCAGAATGCACCTGTAATTTGCCTTCCTATGGTAGTGGTGGTGGTGGTGGGGGTGGCTGGCAGCGCTCTGTAAATAGCATTGGCAGGGACGTCTCCCTCACCCAGGCCGTTACTGAGCTGAATGACCCGCATGCCAGAGCTGAAATGCCGGCCAGCCAGCCAGCCCCAATGGCACCTGCCATCATCAACAAGCGGCCTCAAAATGGCCGCCCCTCCCCCTCCCCCTCCCCGACCGTTACTGGCGGCAGCCCCCCCACCCCACCCCACCCCCGTTCAAAGCGCCGTTGCGGTTGATCGGCGCGCCCCTTACCCACTCGCCCCGACTCCCTCGCACGGTCTCCGTTCCGGCCGTACGGGCGCCCGCCCCGCTATCACCTGCACCGGGGCTTCTCCAACTTGCCAGATTCTTCTAGCGTTTTCAGACCATGGGCGCCACCATCTTGCCGGCAATTGCGTCGCACGGGGGCGGGGGCTGGCGTTGTGATGTCAGCACACCGGAAATGACACCATTGCGGGGCAATTGTCTCCGTCTGTTGCCACCGCTGCGCCGCCATCTTTGAAACCCCTTGCCCCTCAGGCCTTTATCTTAGTTAAGCCGTAAGGGGACACTGGGATGGAGTCCCAGTGCCATCAAAGACAGACAAAAAAAGCACCCCCCCCCCCTTTTTTTTTAAAGATAGGCACTACTAATAAATAAACCATACAAGATTTGCATCTCTTTACTGACTTTCAGTTTTTTTTAACATCTCTGCTGCAGGGTTGACTGGATTGACAGTTCCCTCCAGGCCGACACTCCAGCACAGTACTGCGGGAGCGCAGCACTGTCAGAGGTGCTGTCTTTCAGATGAGGAATCAGACTGAGGCTCCATTTCTGCCTGCTTGGGTAAATGTAAAAGATCCCATGGCATGATTTTGAGTTACTGCATGTCACATTCATGTCTACATCCTAAAACAAGTGCCTTATGATCCCAAAACAACGTCCCATTTAAGGCAAGAGTGGTAAGGTTGCAGCATTGTCACATGCAAACATTGTGCTGCAACTGCCAATGGGTTCTGACATTAGTTATTAATTTTCTGTCTAGTGTGCTTTTGTGGTACCAGGGAGACTGCCAGTCTTCCAGTGTCTTCACTACTTTGGCTATTGGTTTGAGCCTAGATGGTCATCGCCAGCAAACTGTCCAACATTACAGAAAGCATTACAGCCAACATTGTCATTTTCACCAAACGGATAATGTTCCAAGTGAGATTAAATGTATTCCTGGCAGTTTCATCACATGACTTTCCCCCACATTCCAACCATTATTCAGCCAACACATCCATCCTTGTAATGCTCTGCCTTCTTACACCAATTGGAAGGCATAAAGACTCATTGCCCAATTGGATATGATTGGCGATCAACCAAACAGCCTTTTTTGTCCCCTTCTTCAATATTTTATTCCTGGTAGAGGAATGTTCGAAAAAAAAACCCATTTTTTTTTTAATGTCCCTGTGTCCTGGAGATTCCAGGCCACTCCTGACAGATTGGCAACTCTAGACTGGGACCCTGGTCAATTCTTCTTCTGTTTAGGAAGAATGGTGCCAACTGCAGCACGCCACCTGTTATCCAAGCCAAGATCAGCCAACTCACCACAGATCAGCAATAAAACTTATCATCTGCATGGGCTGATGCTTTAAGGCAGTGCCTCAATTTATTGCAGCATAACGAGAAGAACCAGAGCAGCTTGTGGAATTATGGTAATGCCACCTGTTTTGCAGCTGAGTCCACAGTTATTTCCATGTGATCTTATTCTCGAAATGGGAATGGCTTTTTCTCAAGCTTCTGGTACCTAACTTTGGAGCAGGTCCATGATACCCTCAACCAGAGGCATGGATACACAACCCAAACGAGAAATGGAGTCATTTTTTTTTGTTTTCCAAATTTATTTTGGAGCACCTTGTCATCATCTACTGTGTGTGCACATGCACACAGACACACAAAGCTAATGAGAATTAAGACCACAGAGGCTTAAATCAACTATTGTGCCCTTTTCCAGACATCAATTCTGTTTAATTGTTCAAATTTAGTTACAGAGAACTGGGAATAATTGAGGAGGTAAATGTTGCTGGTCTTAATGAGATAGTCTCTATTACAAAAAGGCTTAATCCCTACTTTCCTGATCTTTTTGGAAGGACTCTCGAACACCTGGCCCCTGCTGTTGCAGTCAAGCCTCCTGAATATAGATCTAGACTAAACAATGGTCTGTTGCAGTTGGAAGGTTTACCTGCAATGTTGTAGGGCCAGCATAGGTAAGAGTCTGACTTGGACGGTATAATATCCAAGGCACGGCAGGTGCCAGTATAAGGATTCATACCTGGGATTATCAACATGGCATGTTCTTACTATCAATCGTATTGGCATGAGGTGTAATGTATTTACTTTTTGATGGCAGGGGAGGAGTGGGGTGGAAAGTCAGAGGAAAAAAAATGAAAGGGCAGTGGCAGTCAGTCTATGGTGCTCTCGTAAATCTCCTTGCACTGAACATTGGCCAGAGGACAGACCAACAACCTGGTCTGTGGGCATAAAAAACAAAGTTCTGGAAATACTCAGCAGGCTGGCAGCATCTGTAGAGGGAGAGACAGAGTTAACCTTGCGAGTTGAATATGACTATTCAGAACATTCAGAATGGTTCTTCAGAGTCATATTGACTATGTCCCAACCAGCAGAAACAGTTTCTATCTACCTCATCGTATTAACATCGATCAGATGTGAACCCTAGATGAACTCTCTCTCCCCCACCACACCACCCTCCACATCTAACCTCAGGCCCTCTCATCGTCACGCTCCCAAGATTAAGTAACTCAGCAAAGACTGGGATCAAGCATGGTATGTTATTGACCTCTGGTCCGTTTAGCTAACTGAGGAAGTTGCAGCTTTACGGTGAGGAGAAATTTACTAATTCTCCCAAACAAGTGACTACATAGAAGTTACTGCACTGAAACAGGTCATTTAGTCCAACTGTTCCATTCTCCCACATGTACTTATCTAGCATTCCTTTAAATACATCTATGCTATTCACCTCAACTACTCCCTGTTGTAGTGAGTTCCACATTCTTACCACCCTCTAAGTAAACAAATTTCTCCTGAATTCCATATTGAATTTATTCATAAATATCTTACTTGTGGCCTTTAGCAGACTGAGGAAGAGAGTATTTAAGAACTAGGATCTCAAACCCAAGACTAAAGTTATAGTTTACTGGGTTGCAAGGATTCCCGTGCTCCTATATGTTTTGGAGACTTGACCTACAGCAGGCGCCTTGAGCACTGGAGAAGTCACACCAGCGGTGCCTTTGCAAGATCCTCTAAATCCGGTGGCAAGAATGGCAGTGCAACAACTGCGTCCTCTCCCAAGCCAACTTGCCCAGCATCAAGGCACTAATCACTCAAAACCAGCTGCGCTAGGCGGGACATGTCATTCATATGCCTGACACCAGACTCCTGAAGCAATGGCTCTACTCAGAACTCGATTGCAGCAGAAGACTCCCAGGAAGACCATGGAAATGCTTTGGGGATGTCCTCAAAGCATCTCTGAAGAGGTCAAACATACCTGCTGACTCAAGGGAGACCCTGGCTTGTGACTGACCAAAATGGTAAAGACTCATCTTGGAAGGCACCAAACACATTGAGAGACTTCATCAGGAACTTGCTGAGGGTATGTCGAGGCGTTGGAGGGAGTGTACAAACTCCAAATAACCTATTTACCCAACCCTTCAAGCGCCGCACGTGACAGAATCTGCAGATCGCGCATTCGCCTTATCAGCCATTGAACTGGAGTGGAGCAAGTCACCCTTGATTCCAAGGGATTGCATAAGGGGCTTGTGGCCCCTAGTTTCAATTATAAAGTATCTTCTCTATAGAATGGCGTGTGATGCGCAGACAGGCCACAGAAAGGGAGAGAAGAACGAACATACACCTCCAAATTGGGTCAGGTGGGTTGATATTTACAATGGCTGGATAAGTTGGGAGGAGGATAGAAAAGGATCTGCAAAGGGATATTGATAGGTTATGAGTGGGTAAAGCTTTGGCAGATGGAGTACGATGTAGGAAAATGTGAGGTTGTCCACTTTGGCGGAAAGAATAGAAAAGCAGAATATTATTTAAATGAGACTGCAGAATGCTGCAGTACAGAGGGACCTGGGTGTCCTTGTACATGAATCACAAAAAGTCAGCATGCAGGTACAGCAAGAAATTTGGAAGGCAAATGGAATGTGGGGCTTTATTGCAAGGGGGATAGAGTATTAAAGTAGGGAAGTCTCTCTGTAACTGTATAGGGCACTGGTGAGATCACACCTAGAGTACTGTGTACAGTTTTGGTTTCCTTACTTAAGGAAGGATATACTTGCATTGGGATCAGTTCAGAGAAGGTTTACTAGGCTAATTCCCAAGACAAAAGGAATGTCTTATGAGAAAAGGTTGAGCAGATTCGGCCTGTATCCATTGGAGTTTAGAAGAACAAAAGGTGATCTTACTGAAACATATAAGATTCTGACAGGATAGATGCTGAGAGGATGTTTCTCCGCATGGGGGAGTCTAGAACCAGGGGCACAGTTTCAAAATAAGCGGTTTACCATTCAAGATCGAGATGAGGAGGGATTTCCTCTCTCAGAGGGTCATTCATCTTTGGAATTCCCTTCCACAGAGATGAGGGGGTCATTGAGGCTGGGTCGTTGAATATATTCAAAGCTGAGTTAGATTTTTGATCTACAAGGTTGTCAAGGGTTATGGGGGTGGGGGTGGGTGTGGTTGGGGGGGGGGGGGGGGGGGGGGGGGGGGGGGGGGGGTTGGTGGTGATGTGTTGGGCCAGGCAGGAAAGTGGAGTTAAGGCCACAATCTGATCAGCCAAGATCTTACTGAATGGTGGAGCAGGCTGAAGGGCTGAATGGCCTACTCCTGCTCCCAATTCTTATGATCTGA
This sequence comes from Carcharodon carcharias, assembly GCF_017639515.1. NCBI lineage: Eukaryota > Metazoa > Chordata > Chondrichthyes > Lamniformes > Lamnidae > Carcharodon > Carcharodon carcharias. Next base: position 4,761,198 of record NC_054497.1, on the reverse strand, counting down.
CAAAAAAAGAGTATTTTATCAAATGTTTACTTGTGTTTGATAATTCAGTTCCCTCACACAGTCTGCCAATTCCCTGATTATGAAGCCAAAGTGTATGAAACAAAAATGCTAAAATAAAATCAGTAGCAATGAATACAAAATCAAAAGGATGCCAAATCTGATATCTGGGATAAACATTCCCAAATTAGTCTCCATCGCTATCCAGTGGTCCTATCCTGTTTTTCTTAATATTTGCTCTGTTGTCAGTTGAGAAGAGGATCAGGCTAGTCTGTGATGCCATCCATGGTTAAATAGCTTGCCAATAGGTTGTTGCTACATAAAGGATGAGCATTGGATGAGGGACTCGAAAGTAACTGGTGTCTGTGGAATTCCATCTTATTGGAGGTTAGTCAGTTCATAAAATGGGCCCCGACTTGAGTATTGTGGCCTATTCTGGGCACCACACTTTGGGAAGGATGTGAATGCATTAGACAGGATGCAGAAAAGATTTACAAGAATGATTCCAGGGATGAGACATGTGGATATGTTATGTGGATAGACTGGAGAAACTGGGGCTGTTCTTAGAGAAGATTGAGAGGAGATTTGATAGAGGTGATCAAAACCATGATGGATCTGGACAGAATAGATAGAGAGAAACTGTTCTCAATGGCAGAAGAGTCAAGAACCAGAGGGTACCAATTTAAGGTGAATGGCAAAAGAATGAAAGGAGAGATGGGGAAAATCATATGTCTGCAGCAAGTATTTAGGATCCGGAATGCATTGACTGAGTGTGTGAGTGAGGTAGATTCAATCTTGACTTTCAAAAAGGTTTTAGATAATTATCTGAAGAGAAAAAAAATTGTATGACTACGGGGAAAAGGCAGAGGGAGTGGGACTAGCTGAGCTACTCTTGTTGAGAGCGGCATTGACACGTTGGACAGAATGGCCTTTGTTTGTGCAGTATCCATTCTATAATTCCATTCCCTTCTATGAAAATAATGCCAAATTGGATACCTGTGATAAGCATTCCCAAATTAATTAGATTCATGAAAAAGGATATTTAATTACATCTTTAAAAATATTTAAAAAGGTGTTACTGCAGGTTCGGCTTCAGTGGTAAATGCCATTACTTTGTTAGTCATTCCCAGACATCAGTACTTTTAAATTACTGTCAAGTGAGAGAGAGATGACACACAGGTGAAGCAAGATTAACTGTACA